>NC_051154.1:415158861-415278860 GCF_013339745.2 Dermacentor silvarum
CTGCTTCTTTCACAATGAAATGTTGCAATTCTTGGCCAGTATCCAGTTGACTAGAAGTATCTGCGTTTTTTAACGATGAATTGTGGCCCTCCTTTTGCTGTAAAGTGGAGTAGAACTGAACTCTGGTACTTTCATGATGAATTGTTGCCCTTATTTGTCTTTAGTGTGGACGAGAACTGAAGTCTGCTACCTTGACGATGCATTGTTGCCCGTTTTTGACTGTGGAGTGGACTAGAACTAAACTCTGCTCCCTTGATCATGAATTGTTGCCGTTCTTCACTTGTAGAGTTGACTAGAACTTCCTCTGCTTCTTTCACGATGAAATGTTGCCATATTTTTTAATTAACTATGGGGTTTTACGTGCCAAAACCAGTTCTGATTATGAGGCACGCCGTAGTGGGGGACTCCGGAAACTTGGACCACCTGTGGTTTTTAACGTGCACCTAAATCTAAGTACACGGGTGTTTTCGCATTTCGCCCCCATCGAAATGCGGCCGCCGTGGCCGGGATTCGATCCCGCGACCTCGTGCTCAGCAGCTCAACACCATAGCCACTGAGCAACCACGGCGGGTGTTGCAATATTTGGCCAGCATCCAGTTGACTAGAAATAGCTGCGCTTTTTGAACGATGACTGGTGCACTTCTTTGGCTGTAATGTGGACAAGAACCTAACTCTGGTATTTTCACAATGAATTGTCTCTCTTTTTTGCCTGTAGAATGGACTAGAACTGAAGTCTGCTACCTTCAGGATGAGTTGTTGCCCTTTTTTGACTGTAGAGTGGAATAGAACTAAACTCTGCTTCTTTCACGATGAAATGTTGCAATTCTTGGCCAGCATCCAGTTGACTAAAATTAGCTGCGCTTTTTCCACGATGAATTGTTGCCCTTCTTTGGCTCCTTCTTTGGCTGTAAAGTGGACTAGAACTGAACTCTGGTATTTTCACGACGAATTCTTGCCCTTTTTTGCCTGTAGAGTGGACTAGAACTGAAGCCTGCTACCTTCACGATGAATTGTTGCCCTTTTTTGACTGTAGATTGGACTAGAACTTCCTCTGCTTCTTTCGCGATAAAGTTTTGCAATTCTTCGCCAGCATCTAGTGGACTAGAACTACCTGCGCGTTTTTCGCGAATTGTGGCCCTTCTTTGGCTGTAAAGTAGACTAGAACTGAACTCTGGTACTTTCACGATGAATTGTTGCCCTTTTTTGCCTGTAGAGTTGACTTGAACTGAAGTCTGCTACCTTCACGATGAATTGTTGCCCTTTTTGACTGTAGAGTTGACTAGAACTTCCTCTGCTTCTTTCACGATGAAGTTTTGCAATTCTTCGCCAGCATCTAGTGGACTAGAACTACCTGCGCATTTTTCACGAATTGTGGCCCTTATTTGGCTGTAAAGTAGACTAGAACTGAACTCTGGTACTTTCAAGAGGAATTGTTGCCCTTTCTTGACTGTAGAGCGGACTAGAACTTAACTCTGCTTCTTTCATGATAAAATGTTGCAATTCTTGGCCAGCATCCTGTTGACTAGCAATTTCTGCGCTATTTCCACGATGAATTGTGGCCCTTCTTTGGCTGTAAAGTGGACTAGAACTGAACTCTGGTACTTTCATGATGAATTGTTGCCCTGATTTGCCTGTAGTGTGGACGAGAACTGAAGTCTTCTACCTTGACGATACATTGTTGCCCTTTTTTGACTGTAGAATGGACTACAACTAAACTCTGCTTCCTTGACCATGAATTGTTGCCGTTCTTCACTTGTAAAGTTGACAAGAACTTCCTCTGCTTCTTTCACGATGAAGTTTTGCAATTCTTGGCCAGCATCCAGTTGACTAGAACTAACTGCGCTTTTTTCACGATGAATTGTGGCTCTTCTTTGGCTGTAAAGTGGACTATAACAGAACTCTGGTAGTTTCCCGACGAATTGTTGCTCTTTTTGCCTGTATAATGGACTTGAACTGAAGTCTGCTACCTTCAGGATGAATTGTTGCCCTTTTTGACTGTAGAGTTGACTAGAACTTCCTCTGCTTCTTTCACGATGAAGTTTTGCAATTCTTCGCCAGCATCTAGTGGACTAGAACTACCTGCGCATTTTTCACGAATTGTGGCCCTTATTTGGCTGTAAAGTAGACTAGAACTGAACTCTGGTACTTTCAAGAGGAATTGTTGCCCTTTCTTGACTGTAGAGCGGACTAGAACTTAACTCAGCTTCTTTCATGATAAAATGTTGCAATTCTTGGCCAGCATCCTGTTGACTAGCAATTTCTGCGCTATTTTCACGATGAATTGTGGCCCTTCTTTGGCTGTAAAGTGGACTAGAACTGAACTCTGGTACTTTCATGATGAATTGTTGCTCTTTTGTGCCTGTAGAATGAACTAGAACTGAAGTCGGCTACCTTCACGATGAATTGTTGCCCTTCTTTGCCTCTAGAGTTGACTAGAACTTCCTCTGCTTCTTTCACAATGAAATGTTGCAATTCTTGGCCAGCATCCAGTTGACTAGAAGTATCTACGTTTTTTAACGATGAATTGTGGCCCTCCTTTTGCTGTAAAGTGGACTAGAACTGACCTCTGTTACTTTCACGATAAATTGTTGCTCTTTTGTGCCTGTGGAATGAACTACAACGGAAGTCTGCTGCCTTCACGGTGAATTGTTTCCCTTTTTTGACTGTAGAGTCGACTAGAACTAAACTCTGCTTCTTTCACGATGAAATGTTGCAATATTTTTTTAATTAACTATGGGGTTTTACGTGCCAAAACCAGTTATGATTATGAGGCACGCCGTAGTGGGGGACTCCGGAAATTTGGACCACCTGTGGTTCTTTAACGTGCACCTAAATCTAAGTACTCGGGTATTTTCGCATTTCGCCCCCATCTAAATGCGGCCGCCGTGGCCGGGATTTCATCCCGCGCCCTCGTGCTCAGCAGCCCAACACCATAGTCACTGAGATACCAGGGAGGGTGTTGCAATATTTGGCCAGCATCCAGTTGACTAGAAATAGGTGCGCTTTTTGAACGATGACTGGTGGAACTTCTTTGGCTGTAATGTGGACAAGAACTTAACTCTGGTATTTTCACGATGAATTGTTGCTCTTTTTTGCCTGTAGAATGGACTAGAACTGAAGTCTGCTACCTTCACGATGAGTTGTTGCCCTTTTATGACTGTAGAGTGGACTAGAACTAAACTCTGCTTCTTTCACGATGAAGTTTTGCAATTCTTCGCCAGAATATAGTTGACTACAGCTACCTGCGCTTTTTCCACGATGAATTGTGGCCCTTCTTTGGCTGTAAAGTGGACTAGAACTGAGCTCTGGTATTTTCACGACGAATTGTTGCCCTTTTTTGCCTGTAGAGTGGACTAGAAGTGAAGCCTGCTTCCTTCACCATGAATTGTTGTCCTTCTTTGCCTCTAGAGTTGACTAGAACTTCCTCTGTTTCTTTCACAATGAAATATTGCTATTCTTGGCCAGCATCCTGTTGACTAGAAGTATCTGCGTTTTTTAACGATGAATTGTGGCCCTCCATTTGCTGAAAAGGGGAGTAGAACTGAACTCTGGTACTTTCATGATGAATTGTTGCCCTTATTTGCCTTTAGTGTGGACGAGAACTGAAGTCTGCTACCTTGACGATGCATTGTTGCCCGTTTTTGACTTTAGAGTGGACTAGAACTAAACTCTGCTCCCTTCACCATGAATTGTTGCCGTTCTTCACTTGTAGAGTTGACTAGAACTTCCTCTGCTTCTTTCACGATGAAGTTTTGCAATTCTTCGCCAGAATATAGTTGACTACAGCTACCTGCGCTTCTTCCACGATGAATTGTGGCCCTTCTTTGGCTGTAAAGTGGACTAGAACTGAGCTCTGGTATTTTCACGACGAATTGTTGCCCTTTTTTGCCTGTAGAGTGGACAAGAACTGAAGCCTGCTTCGTTCACCATGAATTATTGCCCTTCTTTGCCTTTAGAGTTGACTAGAACTTCCTCTGCTTCTTTCACAATGAAATGTTGCAATTCTTGGCCAGTATCCAGTTGACTAGAAGTATCTGCGTTTTTTAACGATGAATTGTGGCCCTCCTTTTGCTGTAAAGTGGAGTAGAACTGAACTCTGGTACTTTCATGATGAATTGTTGCCCTTATTTGTCTTTAGTGTGGACGAGAACTGAAGTCTGCTACCTTGACGATGCATTGTTGCCCGTTTTTGACTGTGGAGTGGACTAGAACTAAACTCTGCTCCCTTGACCATGAATTGTTGCCGTTCTTCACTTGTAGAGTTGACTAGAACTTCCTCTGCTTCTTTCACGATGAAATGTTGCCATATTTTTTAATTAACTATGGGGTTTTACGTGCCAAAACCAGTTCTGATTATGAGGCACGCCCAGGCGCGTAGCCAGGGGGGGGGGCTGATGGGGCTTCAGCCCCCCCCCCCCCGAAATTTTTTCGTGCCGGCATGCTCCGCCGACCAAAACTACCACCGACGCCGGGAATAATAATAATAATAATAATAATAATAATAATAATAATAATAATAATAATAATAATAATAATAATAATAATTTATTTCCCATGAAAAGAATTACATGGTGGGGTTCTGGATAAAAAGTTGCACGCTGGCAACTTGACCAGCCCAAAAACCCATCAAAGGCAACAGAGGGCGTCGGGCGCTCACATGTGCGTAAACAGATGGGAAGGTGTCAATTTACAAAAAAATGTGTATACGAGACAGGTAGTAATACACTTTAACAATTAGAAAAACAAGTAGTCTGCATTAACAAGGGAATATTCAATTTATACATGAGCATTATAGATTACATAAAGAAAGTCTTATTATACACAAACAGGAAGAAATATAGGGAGAAAAAAAACCTAATATAGCACTATATTCAGGGCAGTATAAACTAAAGCAAATAAAGGGGGGAAAAGTCATACAGTATTGCATATGAACAAACTCATTAAACAACAAGGATTAGTTTGACTGAAAGTAGTTGTGCAGGCTGCATAAAGACAGAAGGTCTATTTCTCGTAAGGCGAGGTTATTGAGTAAAGTCGGAAGTGTATGTCGAAGCATTTGTTGACCATAATTCGTTCTTGAGTGCGGAATGTTCCATTGTTCAGGTGTCCTAGTGTCATAGGCTGCGACATGTTCGTGTAGGCGAGTTATGTTCAATCATTCTGCATTCTGTCTACAATGTCTTTTTCACGCTCGAAAGACATTTCGGCACGAACATTGCGAACTCGGGCTGGATTCATGGCACCTGGGGTGGATTTCGTGGCACCTGGGGTCACGTAACGCAAGGAGCCCCATTCGAGCACGAACTTTCAAGGGCTTTTCGATAGCCTGCGGGCGCGTTGCGGCATCTCGCAGCGGCCGCGGAATCTACGGAGCGCATGGATTTCAATTCCGAAACTGTATGGGTGTAACGTTCTCATAAACTTTTGACGCGAAAGGTGCACTGACATTTCCAAAGGCGTGCTTAAAAAGATTTTCAATTCTGGAACTTTATGGGGTTAATGCTGTTATAAACTTGGACCAACGTGCGTGCACTGGAGCCCTCGTGTCCAAGCCGTTCCAGAAATGAAAGCACGCGCTCGCAATCTTCCACACGCACGAAAATACTAAATATTACCGTGACTGTGAGCTAGCAGCTGATAATTTTCTCCAAACATTTGCAGGACGCGTGCCCAATGTGATCGATCAGCTGGACCAGGGCCGGCAAAATAAAATTTGAGAAAACAGGTGAAAGGAAATGGCCTATTATTGAGGAAATTATTTTTGCGGGCTACAAGGTCTGGCTCTCGTTGGCCACAGGGACAGTGGTCCTATGAATTTAAGCATAGGCCCCGCTGAAAATACAGGTATTTTCAGAGCGCTTCTTCGCATACGAGCTAATTGTGGAGATACATATCTGAAGAACCATTTGGAAAGTTGCCCCAGTAATGCCTCGTATTTAAGCACAGATGCACAAAACCAAATTATCGAAGTTTGTGGCGAAATTATCAAAGAAAGCCTAGTTGCAAAAGTAGGCTGCTTCTCCATACGTCCTGACGAAACGACGGACATCGCCGGAATCGAACAGCCTACTGCTTGTGCAAGGTACCTAAACAAGGATGAAAACAACATAGAAGGAGTGTGTTTAGGTTTTAGCACCGAAATAGATGCCCTCTCCCTTTGCGACTGCAGGTTCTATGTAAATGTGTACAAACTGTTCCAGATTCTAGTCACCCTTCCAGTGACCACTGCCAGCGCAGAGAGAATATTTTTTAACAAGAGTTTAATAAAAAACTACTTGCGCTCTACAATGTCTGTCGAACGCATGGTTAGACTGGTGCTTCTATACACCCACAGAGACGTCGGCATCAACGTGTCCGAAGTCATTGACCGCTTCGCTCAACTTCCCCGCCGAGAGAAGTTTGTCCTTTAGATAGCGAAGCAGTAAAAATCAATGCAAGTAAAGAGCTCTGTTCCTTCAGGTCCATAATCTCGTAATTATGAAAACGTATGAGTGTTCGTTAGCTTTTAAAACCGCAGACATTTTAGCCGTTTATTCTAGCAGTTAGCATCATGATCAAAATTATCATGCGAATACGATAATTACGAGGACATCAATAACCAATTTTGACCGACCTTGCTCATTGAAAGCCCGGCCCACGCGGCGTTTGCCGAAAACACACTCGGATATTGGGTAGTATAACTTGCCGCATCATCTGTGGCTTTAGTTTGGCTTTTTCTTTCCTTTTTTAGCTACCTGCTTTTACTTCTTTTTTGAACCGAAGCAATACCCAGTTTAATTTTGGGTGCAGAATATTTGTTGCTGCTGTGCATTCAGTTAAATTACACATTTTCGTACTGATTTCTGCATTATTCCTCTATTATTCTACCCACATGGCGCTGTCGCGACCGCCGCATGGCCCGAATGCATAACACGGTTTCTGCGATCATAGTTTTGTTCTAGCATAGATCATCTGTCTTTCTGTGCGCAAAGTTTACTATCTCTGACTCCGCCACGTGCTTATTTGTCTTGTTTGACGCATAATATACAGTGACGTTTGCTTAAATACGTAGATTAATTGGAGACTTAGACGTATATTTAAATATCTCGTTGCGAGGTGTTGTGTATACAAGCAGTGAACTTTGTTTCCAGCGACTCGTTTTTGCCCTTTAGCGAGTTGTATCTTCGCATTTGTATATTCCATTCTATCTTCGCATTTCTAATGTATACATTTTGCAGAACTCCTACTTTTATGTGACTTCCACAGATAGGAAGATGAGTGGATTGCCCTTCGGACGGCTTTGGGGCACTTAGACGACAGGCCTTTTACGGAGGAAACGATCTTGGGCGCGTGGCCTCGTGCGTCTGCTGTGTGCATACAAAGGCGCGGCTGTGTTTTTTGAAGTGCGCAAGCCTGTATGACCGCCTGTGACGAAACTCAGCGATGAACGCTTGACTTTAAATGTGCAACGTGTGAACTGTGAACTTCTCTCTTCCTTCTCTTTCAATCCCTTCTCCCCCTTCCCGCGTGCAGGGTAGCATACCGGGCTCAGCATAGTTAACCTCCCTGCCTTTCCCTTATGTCTTCTCTCTCTCTCTCTCCTACTTTTTATTTGTACTCACTGTTGCGAGTATAATCTCGGTGTAATTACAATACACGACCGGTAACACCTGCTCCTGCGCAATCTATTGTAACGATGGACAGCGTCATTGAGGTTTTTTTTCCTGGCTGTTGCATATGTTCAAAAATGTAAACAGGGTTCTTGAATGACGAAGATTCATCAAAATATTTGTCCTCAACTTATTCATTTCATGGCCTTTACGTTCTTCATATCAGCTGTATACACTGCTTTGCTGGTTTCGAACTGATATAGTTCTAATGTCTGTGTGATATTTTCTTTCCTTAATAAATAGACAAAAAAATAAATGCGGCCGCATTGATATCAGTTATTTCTGCCAGAATTTTTAGGACATCCTAATATATTCTTTTATGAAAAAATACATATTTTACTTGACAGTGCGTAGCGTTCAATAATTCGTTTGCAGCATCTAATATACAATGGCATTAGCAATGCAGTTATTATTCATGTATTTGATCCCTCGACAACTTCTATAAGGAGGAGGCCGCGCTGCAACCTGAGCCCCCCCCCCGAACAAAATTTCTGGCTACGCCACTGGGCACGCCGTAGTGGGGGACTCCGGAAACTTGGACCACCTGTGGTTTTTAACGTGCACCTAAATCTAAGTACACGGGTGTTTTCGCATTTCGCCCCCATCGAAATGCGGCCGCCGTGGCCGGGATTCGATCCCGCGACCTCGTGCTCAGCAGCTCAACACCATAGCCACTGAGCAACCACGGCGGGTGTTGCAATATTTGGCCAGCATCCAGTTGACTAGAAACAGCTGCGCTTTTTGAACGATGACTGGTGCACTTCTTTGGCTGTAATGTGGACAAGAACCTAACTCTGGTATTTTCACAATGAATTGTCTCTCTTTTTTGCCTGTAGAATGGACTAGAACTGAAGTCTGCTACCTTCAGGATGAGTTGTTGCCCTTTTTTGACTGTAGAGTGGACTAGAACTAAACTCTGCTTCTTTCACGATGAAATGTTGCAATTCTTGGCCAGCATCCAGTTGACTAAAATTAGCTGCGCTTTTTCCACGATGAATTGTTGCCCTTCTTTGGCTCCTTCTTTGGCTGTAAAGTGGACTAGAACTGAACTCTGGTATTTTCACGACGAATTCTTGCCCTTTTTTGCCTGTAGAGTGGACTATAACTGAAGCCTCCTACCTTCACGATGAATTGTTGCCCTTTTTTGACTGTAGATTGGACCAGAACTTCCTCTGCTTCTTTCGCGATAAAGTTTTGCAATTCTTCGCCAGCATCTAGTGGACTAGAACTACCTGCGCGTTTTTCACGAATTGTGGCCCTTACTTGGCTGTAAAGTAGACTAGAACTGAACTCTGGTACTTTCAAGATGAATTGTTGCCCTTTTTTGACTGTAGAGCGGACAAGAACTTAACTCTGCTTCTTTCACTATAAAATGTTGCAATTCTTGGCCAGCATCCTGTTGACTAGCAATTTCTGCGCTATTTTCGCGATGAATTGTGGCCCTTCTTTGGCTGTAAAGTGGACCATAACTGAACTCTGGTACTTTAATGATGAATTGTTGCCCTGATTTGCCTGTAGTGTGGACGAGAACTGAAGTATGCTACCTTGACGATGCATTGTTGCCCTTTTTTGACTGTAGAGTGGACTACAACTAAACTCTGCTTCCTTGACCATGAATTGTTGCCGTTCTTCGCTTGTAGAGTTGACAAGAACTTCCTCTGCTTCTTTCACGATGAAGTTTTGCAATTCTTGGCCAGCATCCAGTTGACTAGAACTAACTGCGCTTTTTTCACGATGAATTCTGGCTCTTCTTTGGCTGTAAAGTGGACTATAACAGAACTCTGGTAGTTTCCCGACGAATTGTTGCTCTTTTTGCCTATATAATGGACTAGAACTGAAGTCTGCTACCTTCACGATTAATTGTTGCTCTTTTGTGCCTGTAGAATGAACTAGAACTGAAGTCTGCTACCTTCACGGTGAATTGTTGCCCTTTTTTGACTGTAGAGTCGACTAGAACTAAACTCTGCTTCTTTGACGATGAAATGTTGCAATATTTTTTTAATTAACTATGGGGTTTTACGTGCCAAAACCAGTTCTGATTATGAGGCACGCCGTAGTGGGGGACTCCGGAAATTTGGAACACCTGTGGTTCTTTAACGTGCACCTAAATCTAAGTACTCGGGTGTTTTCGCATTTCGCCCCTATCGAAATGCGGCCGCCGTGGCCGGGATTTGATCCCGCGACCTCGTGCTCAGCAGCCCAACACCATAGTCACTGAGATACCTGGGCGGATGTTGCAATATTTGGCCAGCATCCAGTTGACTAGAAATAGCTGCGCTTTATGAACGATGACTGGTGGCACTTCTTTGGCTGTAATGTGGACAAGAACTTAACTCTGGTATTTTCCCGATGAATTGTTGCTCTTCTTTGCCTGTAGAATGGACTAGAACTGAAGTCTGCTACCTTCACGATGAGTTGTTGCCCTTTTTTGACTGTAGAGCGGACTAGAACTAAACTCTGCTTCTTTCACGATGAAATGTTGCAATTCTTGGCCAGCATCCAGTTGACTAAAAATAGCTGCGCTTTTTCCACGATGAATTGTGGCCCATCTTTGGCTGTAAAGTGGACTAGAACTGAACTCTGGTATTTTCACGACGAATCCTTGCCCTTTTTTGCCTGTAGAGTGGACTAGAACTGAAGCCTCCTACCTTCACGATGAATTGTTGCCCTTTTTTGACTGTAGATTGGACCAGAACTTCCTCTGCTTCTTTCGCGATAAAGTTTTGCAATTCTTCGCCAGCATCTAGAGGACTAGAACTACCTGCGCGTTTTTCGCGAATTGTGGCCATTCTTTGGCTGTAAAGTAGACTAGAACTGAACTCTGGTACTTTCACGATGAATTGTTGCCCTTTTTTGCCTGTAGAGTTGACTTGAACTGAAGTCTGCTACCTTCACGATGAATTGTTGCCCTTTTTTGACTGTAGTGTTGACTAGAACTTCCTCTGCTTCCTTGACCGTGAATTGTTGCCTTTCTTCCCTTGTAGAGTTTGTAAGAACTTCCTTTGCTTCTTTCACGATGAAGTTTTGCAATTCTTGGCCAGCATCCAGTTGACTAGAACTAACTGCGCTTTTTCCACGATGAATTGTGGCTCTTCTTTGGCTGTAAAGTGGACTATAACAGAACTCTGGTAGTTTCCCGACGAATTGTTGCTCTTTTTGCCTGTATAATGGACTAGAACTGCCCGCAGGGGCGTCTGCGTCAGCAGGCGTTTGGTGTGTTGCGACACCACGGACCCGAGCACATGGGGGTTGGACCCTCTCGCGTCTAACCGTGCGCGGCTTAGCCGTGTCCGGGGAAAAGGGGATCCTGGAGGTTGAGCCGAAGCCGGGTGTTTGGACCTTTATGGCCCCCCGGCGGAGGCAACACACCTCTTTGGCCTCGGCTTCACGTAGACGGCACCCCCGGACTGACCCACCCGGGGGAAATCGGTAGTTGCCTTTTCCTGTCTCTCTCTCCCTCCAACCTTCGTCTTTCTCTCTCACTTTCCATCTCTCCTGTCTCCTCTTCACTTCGTTTTACTTCCAATTTTCCAGGCAGCAAGGGTTAACCTGGTGTAGTTTATCCAGCCTTGGGTCTATTATATTAGGTTATAGTGGCTTTGTACAGCTGGCGTCTTCGTTGCCTTCGGGTTTCGTAGCGTCCCCATGTTGGGCTCGGTGGTGGGTGGCTGGCATAGCTACCGAAATTATTCTTCCCTTTATGGCTTTTTCGTCATTCCCCCGACTCCCCGATCGCCCTCTTTCCAAGAGAGGGCGCACCGATGACTCTCTGAAGCTTTTTGTCCAGACCAAAGAAATATACCCGAAGTACCACGTGCTAAGTTGTCAAAACAGTGATAAAACTGCAAGAACACTATCACCATTTGTCGTTGCGAAATGCCTTACTGAGAAACTAGGTCCCGGCTATAAGGTCACAAAAATGGCCAGCGGTGATCTATTGATAGAACTTAATGACAAGAATCAGTTCGAGAAACTGTCCGGACTTGCTGAAATTGGTAATACCCCTGTCTCGATGAACCCCCACCGATCTCTGAACAGTTCACGCGGAGTTATATCAGAACAAGATTTCCTTGACTTGAGTGAAACCGAGCTCCTTGAGGGCTGGAAGGAACAGCATGTGACAAATGTCCAAAGAATTAAGATCAGGCGGGATGACAAAGAGATCCCCACTAAACACCTAATTTTGACGTTTTGCACAAGTACCTTACCAGAATATATTGAAACAGGCTATCTGAAAATCAAACTTAGGCCCTACATTCCAAACCCTCGCCGCTGCTTTAAGTGCCAGCGATTTGGTCACGGCTCTCAAAGCTGCCGGGGCCGTACCACATGTGCAAAGTGTGCGTCGCACGATCATCCTGCTGACAATTGTACTGAGACACTACACTGCGCAAACTGCGACGGTGATCACCCTGCATACTCCCGCTCATGTCCTTCCTGGAAGAGGGAAAAAGAAATAATTACGTTAAAGTTCAAAGAAAACATTTCCTTTCAGGAAGCGCGAAAGCGCATTTCCTTCCTACATATCGCAGGGTATGCTGATGCGGCGCGTAAGGGGGCAACGCCGCAGCAGACTCCGGCATCAGCCCGGCCCACAAAGAGTGTGGCCGCGGCTGTGCCACCAGCCCCCCAGGCGACAGCAGCCAGTGCTGCTGCGCCATCTCTTAAGGAGGGCCCATCGACTTCTGGGTTGGTGGCCTCCAAGGCCCTGCTTTCTGAGGCAAGGCCTACCCTGAAAACACCCCGCTCGAATGAGCGGAAGTCCAGCGGCTCTCAGGAGTCGATGGACACAACTACAAGTCAGCCGGCGCACCCAGCGCCTCCTGAGCGGCGCGAATCTCGCGACCGCTCCAAGAAAGACAAAACACGGATTACGGGGCCTGGAAAGGCTCCGTAAGCCAACTGGACTCCTGACACACAGCACAAGAACACAAACAATATGGATACACAAATATTACACTGGAACGTGAGAGGTCTTATGCACAACCTCGATGACGTTAAAGAACTTCTACACAAATACAATCCAAAGGTGCTGTGCGTTCAGGAGACACACCTGAAACCAACACAAGGTAACTTCCTTACTAAATACGCAATTTTCCGAAAAGATCGAGACGACGCACTCGCCTCTTCGGGCGGCGTCGCAATCATAGTGAGCAAAGATGTTGCTTGTCGGCCGTTAGTTCTCCGAACTCCTCTTGAGGCAGTCGCAGTCCGAGCGGTGCTCTTTCAGAAGTTGGTCACTATAACTTCCCTATACATCCCTCCGAATTATGAACTCTCGAGATCAGAGTTTCTAAGCTTTATCGCTGAACTTCCCCAACCATATATCGTTGTTGGAGATATAAATGCCCATAGCAGCCTGTGGGGCGACTCTCGTTGTGACGCGCGAGGGCGCTTAATTGAAAACTTTCTTTTCTCATCTGATGCGTCCTTGTTAAATAAAAAAGAGCCCACATTCTACAGCGTTGCACACAAAACATATTCATCTATAGATTTAAGCATCGCATCAAGTACACTCATGCCATACCTGGAGTGGAATGTTATCAAAAACCCTTATGGGAGTGACCACTTCCCGATCATTTTAACATCGACAAAAAGTGAAGAAAACTGTCCTCATGTTCCCCAGTGGAAGATTGATTCTGCCGACTGGAAGCAATACAGAGAGCTCACCCATCTAACATGGGATGACATCCGTAATCTTAACATAGACGACGCAGTAGCATATTTCACAGCATTTATTGTAAATATAGCTTCCATATGCATCCCAGAAACACAAGGAAAGCGTTCGAAACGACGTGTTCCTTGGTGGAACGGTGACTGTAGGGAAGCACGAAGAAAGCAAAATAAGGCTTGGGGACGCCTTCGCGACTCTCCAACAACAGAAAATCTCATAAACTTTAAGAAAGTAAAGAGTGAGGGTCGAAGAACGCGCCGCCGTGCCAAAAGGGAAAGCTGGCAAAAATACATATCAGGCATAAACTCATACACAGACGGAAAGAAAGCCTGGAACCGAGTTACCAAATTAAACGGCCGGCAAACTAATCCTCTGCCATTAGTAAACAACCAGGGAAACACTCTTGAAGACCAGGCTGATTTTCTAGGTGCCCATTTCGAGTACATTTCTAGTTCGGCCCATTACACAGATACATTTCTACGGTACCAGCGACAAGCAGAGCGATTGCCCCTGGATCAGAAAATAACAAAGAATGAACCTTACAACCGTCCATTCAGCATGGCGGAATTTCAGGCGTCACTGAGTTGCTGTAATAAGACAGCGCCAGGAAGAGACAGAATAGCTTATGACATGATCAAACACTTACACCCTGAAGCCCACAAAACACTTCTGTCGATATTTAACTCCATATTCTGTGGTGGGTACATCCCGGCTGCCTGGAAAGAGGCAATAATAATTCCCATTCTCAAAGAGGGCAAGGACCCCTCTTCGGCCAGCAGTTATAGGCCTATAGCCCTAACAAGTTGCCTGTGCAAACTGTTTGAGAAAATGACTAACCGGCGCCTGATCCATTTTCTTGAAAGTAACAAAATACTAGATCCCTTACAGTGCGGCTTCAGGGAAGGTAGATCCACAACAGACCACCTTGTCCGCATCGAGACAAATATCCGGGATGCCTTCGTGCATAAACAGTTTTTCTTGTCGGTGTTCTTAGACATGGAGAAAGCCTATGACACCACATGGCGTTTTGGAATCCTTCGTGATCTGGCAGGAATGGGTATCCGAGGGAACCTGCTGAACGTGATTCAAAGTTATCTCTCGAACCGCACATTCCGTGTTCGCGTTGGTAACGTCTTATCTCGTCCATTCACCCAAGAGACTGGTGTGCCACAAGGAGGTGTGCTGAGTTGCACTCTATTTGTTGTTAAAATGAATTCTCTCCACAGTGTCATACCACGCACAATGTTTTATTCGGTGTACGTGGATGATGTGCAAATCGGTTACAAATCTTGTAATCTTGCTATCTGCGAGCGACAGGTGCAGCTTGGCCTCAACAAAATTTCCAAATGGGCGGATGAGAATGGATTTAGACTAAACCCACAAAAAAGCACGTGCGTCCTCTTCTCGAACAAAAGAGGTCTGCAACCAGATCCCGCTATTGACCTTAATGGAGAACGGCTATCTGTGAGTCATGAATATAAATTTTTAGGCCTCATCTTAGATTCTAAGTTAACTTTTGTCCCGCACCTGAAGTACCTGAAAACAAAGTGCCTGAAGGCTATGAATCTGCTGAAGCTCTTGTCACGCACATCATGGGGAAGTGACAGGAGATGCCTCCTTAGCTTATATAAAAGCCTTGTACGGTCACGCCTTGACTACGGAGCCATAGTTTATAACTCAGCAACACCTAGTGCTTTAAAGATGTTAGACCCCGTTCACCATCTGGGTATTCGGCTTGCTACAGGCGCCTTCAGGACTAGCCCTGTAGAAAGCCTGTATGTGGAGTCGGATGAATGGTCCCTGCATCTCCAAAGAGCGTATTTAAGTCTAACTTACTCCCTGAAGGTAAAGGCAGATGTAGAACACCCATGTCATTCCACTATAAGCGACATATCGGCTGCCAGGTTGTATCAAAACCGACCGTCCGTGAGGACTCCTTTCTCCCTGCGCCTAGAAGCCTTGGCTGAAGAAACAGGCATACTACTTAAAGAGAATGTCTTAACTGCTCCGAGTCGACTTCCACCACCTTGGGAATGGCAGACTATTGAGTGCGATGTCTCTTTCATAGAAATCTCCAAGCACGCACCTGAGACTCATATACGTTCACACTTCCTCGAGCTTCAGGCGAAGTACTCGTGTGCAGAATTTTACACAGACGCTTCCAAATCTCCTGCTGGTGTTGCTTACGCAGCTCTGGGACCATCTTTTTCAACATCTGGCGCACTAAATCCACATACAAGTATTTTTACAGCGGAAGCATATGCAATCCTCTCGGCAGTTAAACACATAAAGCTAATGAATGTTACCAAAGCAATTGTGTTTACGGACTCATTGAGCGTCGTTAGAGCTCTAATGAGTCTACGAAAACACAAGAATTCAGTTTTTAACGAACTCTACAGCTGGTTATGCTCAGCTTACATGGGCAACCAAGTGGTCATAGTGTGCTGGGTACCTGGCCATAGAGGCATAAAAGGCAATGTAGCTGCAGACGAAAGTGCCACTTCAGTAGTTTTTAAACATACAGATACAAACATAGCTATCCCTCCCACAGACCTAAAGCCTTTCTTGCGCCATCAGTTGCGGAGATTTTGGCAAAGGCAGTGGGACAGCGAAGCTTCAAATAAGCTACATATGATCAAACCAAGAATAGGAAAATGGATGTCCGAGAAAACGGCAAGACACAAGGAAGTGCTTCTCTGCAGGTTAAGAATAGGTCATACCTATGGCACGCACTCTTACCTCCTTTCTGGAAGTGATCCTCCAAAATGTGATAGGTGTGGCGACATCCTTACAGTCCTCCATGTTCTTGTCCAGTGCCCTGAAATCGAAGCCCAGCGTAAAAAGTACTTTTATCATGCATATCGTCAGCACATCCCTCTTCATCCAGCATTGTTTCTTAACCATGAGCCGCTTTTTGATTTTAATACAGTCTTAAAGTTTTTAGCAGACGTAAACACTTTACAAATCATCTGGCCAGGGTATCTGTAGCGCAGCCTCGTCTTGCAGGTTGCAGCTGCGGTAGAAAAAGTGTTTACAGCACGTGCCTCTCAGCCCTTGATTTCAAGGAGCCTCTTGAGGCACTAATGCTATTATATTGTATACGTTTTAGTACATCATTAATTCCTAACGGAGTTTTTAGTCATAACTCTAATCATTAGTCATTCTCATTATTTTATTATCAATATATTTTACGCAATTTACAGCGTCTTTGTTTTAGGCCTATTTACAGCCACGCTACATCAACCATTTAACTCATAGACCACTCTATTCATAGTACACAGAAAAACCATCACAATTTGTCATGGCGCTCTTTGGCCATATCTGGCCCTTGCGCCAATAAAAACCACATATAATAATGGACTAGAACTGAAGTCTGCTACCTTCACGATGAATTGTTGCCCTTTTTTGTCTGTAGAGTCGACTAGAACTAAACTCTGCTTCTTTCACGATGAAATGTTGCAATATTTTTTTAATTAACTATGGGGTTTTACGTGCCAAAACCAGTTCTGATTATGAGGCACGCCGTAGTGGGGGACTCCGGAAATTTGGACCACCTGTGGTTCTTTACCGTGCACCTAAATCTAAGTACTCGGGTGTTTTCGCATTTCGCCCCCATCGAAATCCGGCCGCCGTGGCCGGGATTTGATCCCGCGACCTCGCGCTCAGCAGCCCAACACCATAGTCACTGAGATACCAGGGCGGGTGTTGCAATATTTGGCCAGCATCCAGTTGACTAGCCCCCGCAGGGGCGTCTGCGTCAGCAGGCGTTTGGTGTGTTGCGACACCACGGACCCGAGCACATGGGGGTTGGACCCTCCCGCGTGTAGCCGTGCGCGGCTTAGCCGTGTCTGGGGAAAGGGGGATCCTGGGGGTTGAGCCGATGCCGGGTGTTTGGACCTTTAGGCCCCCCGGCGGAGGCAACACACCTCTTTGGCCTCTGCTTCACATAGACGGCACCCCCGGACTGACCCACCCGGGGGAAATCGGCGGTCGCCTTTTCCTGTCCCCCTCTCCGATCTTTTTCTTCTCTATTTTTCTGTCCTCACTGTCCTGTCACCTCTTCTCTTCAGTTACTTCCTCACTTTTCATAGGCGGCTTGGGTTAACCTTGTGTAGGTGCCCTCTCTTGGGTTTGTATATAAGGTTATAGCGGCAATGTACGGCTGGCGCCTGCAGACTTACACGTTAGGTGCTGCAGCGTCCCCTTGTTGGACTCCGAGGTGGGTGGCTGCCATTGCTGCCGAACTACACCAAATTGCTATGGGAACACCCGCTTTTCCTAGGCTTCTTGATCGTCTCCCTCAGAAGAGGGGACGCACCGATGAGATTATAAACTTGTTCACCCGACCTAAAGACATTTTCCCACGATTTCAAGTAGTCCACAGTGAAAGAACCGAAAAACTAGCAAGAACCATATCCCCATTTGTAGTTGCAAAAAGCTTGACCAACACGCTAGGCCCTGGCTACAAGGTCACCAAAATGCCAAGTGGGGACCTTCTCCTTGAACTACGTGATAGAGAACAATACAATAGACTCGGCAAACTTGTTACTTTTGGTGATGTCCCAGTTACTGTTTCACCGCATCGGTCCATGAACACAGTACGGGGGGTAGTATCAGAAGCAGACCTCATCGACTTATCTGAAACCGAATTGTTGGAAGGATGGAAGGAGCAGAATGTCACGAATGTGCAGCGCATTGTTATGAGACGGGACAACAAAGAAATTCCCACGAAACACCTGATACTTACCTTTGAATTAAGCGTCTTGCCACAAAGCATCGAAACCGGCTACACAAAAATAGCAGTAAGACCATATATCCCAAATCCTAGGCGATGCTACCAATGCCAAAGATTCGGCCATGGCTCGCAGAGCTGCCGTGGTCGACTCACCTGTGCCAAGTGTGGAGTACAAGGCCATGCCTCAGACAATTGCGAGGCTACACCTCACTGCATAAATTGCGATGGGGATCATCCAGCCTACTCCCGGTCTTGTCCAAGCTGGAAAAAAGAGAAAGAAATTCTAACACTGAAAGTCCGTGAAAACATATCGTTCAGGGAAGCACGCAAAAGGTGCTCACCATTCCACACTACCACTTATGCTGATGCGGCGCGTCAAGGGGCAGCGTCGCAGCGGCTACTGCCACCTGCCCAGCCCGCGCGCAGCGAGCTGTCGCTTGTGGCTCCTGCCCCCAGGGTGGAAGGAGCTAAGTCCACTCCACCCAACCAGCAAACAAGTACGGTTACCTCAGGGTTGCCGGCACCGCCACAGTCCTCGGTGGCAGCCTGCGCTACGCGTAGTAAACCCGCAGGCCCGCCAGCAGCTCCCACGGTGGGTGCAGTCAAGGCTGCCTCACCCTCACCGGCCACAGCTAGCGCTGGCAACAGCCGGCACAGCTCAGGCCCAAAGGCAGCCCCATCGACCTCCGGGCTGGTGGGCGCAAATGTCTCCTCCTTCGCTGCGAGACTTTCTCGCGAAACATCTCGCTCGCAAGAGCGCGTGTCCGGCGCCTCACAAGAGGCAATGGACACTACACCCATCCCGACGGCGCACCAAGCGCCTAAGGAGCGGCGAGGCTCCCTCGACCGCTTCAGAAAGGACAAATCCCGAGTTACGGGGCCTGGAAAGGGCTCTGTAATCTAAAACAACATTTCCTTTTTTAGTACACACAGCACCAATTTACTTTCATTATGGATACACAAATCATTCAATGGAACGTCAGAGGCCTTCTTAGAAACCTCGACGATGTCCAAGAACTTATTTACCAACACAATCCAAAAGTGCTGTGTGTACAGGAAACGCACTTAAAATCGAAACATACAAATTTTCTCCGACAGTATGTTACGTTTCGTAAAGATCGCGATGATGCTCTCGCATCATCAGGCGGTGTTGCCATTGTAATTCACAAAAGCATAGCATGTCAACGTTTGCAGCTACAAACGCCCCTTGAAGCAGTGGCAGTTCGACTTGTTCTTCTAAACAAGCTCATCACCATCTGCTCACTTTACATACCCCCCAATTACCACTTACATAAACATGAATTTCAGTCCTTTATGGATGAATTGCCAGAACCCTATCTTGTTCTTGGCGATTTCAATGCGCACAGTAGTCTGTGGGGCGACTCTCGTATCGATGCGCGAGGTCGTCTTGTTGAACAATTTCTTTTCTCCTCTGGCGCGTGTCTCCTGAACAAGAAGGAACCTACATTTTACTGTCTCGCAAACAGAACCTTTTCTTCTATTGATCTTAGCATAGCTTCCCCGTCTCTATTATCTGAACTTAAATGGGAAGTTACCAAAAATCCGTACGGGAGCGATCACTTCCCAATACTACTGCGAACAACCAAAACTGAGCCGTCACCACAAGCCCTTCGATGGAAGATTGACACAGCCGATTGGGAGAAATTTCGAAATCTTACTAGTAGCATCTCCTGGGCCAACATGTCTTCGTTAGGAACTGATGCTGCTGTGGAATATTTTACTTCCTTCATAATTGATGCCGCTTCTAAATGCATATCCGAAATAAGTGGTGCGGCTTGCAAACGCCGTGTCCCATGGTGGAACGACGAATGTAGGAACGTTCGTAGAAAACAGAACAAAGCGTGGGGGTTGCTACGCGATTCTCCAACTGCGGAGAACCTTATCAATTTTAAGAAGGTAAAGTCCGAAGGCAGGAGAACGCGCCGACAGGCCAGAAGAGAGAGCTGGCAGAAGTTTTTATCAGGTATACACTCGTATACAGATGAGGCCAAAGTCTGGAACAGGGTTAACAAGGTGAGAGGACGACAAACATATTCACTCCCTTTGGTAAACACACAGGGCGACAGCTTGGAAGAGCAAGCGAACCACCTGGGTGCACATTTTGAACATGTGTCCAGTTCATTGCACTATTCCCCAGAATTTACAAAACACAAAGCAGCAATAGAAAAACAAAAACTAGACCGAAAGAGCACCGGGAACGAGCCTTATAACTTGCCTTTCTCTTTAGCAGAGCTTCAGGCATCACTTGCCTGTTGCAACCAATCTGCCCCAGGCCCTGACCGCATATTATATGAAATGTTGAAGAACCTGCCCTCTGAAACGAAGAAAACCCTTCTGTGTCTGTATAACTCTATATGGACTTCCGGCGAGATCCCCTCTGCCTGGAAAGAGGCCATAGTGATCCCTATCGTGAAGCAGGGGAAGGATCCATCGTCTGTATCGAGTTATCGGCCGATAGCGCTAACAAGCTGTCTCTGCAAAGTCTTCGAAAAAATGATAAACCGTCGCCTATTACATTTCCTTGAATCAAACAAACTGCTTGACCCATACCAGTGCGGCTTTCGCGAGGGTCGATCCACCACTGACCTATTGATACGTATCGAGGCGCAGATACGCGAAGCTTTTGTTCACAAGCAGTTCTTTCTGTCTGTATTCCTAGACATGGAAAAGGCCTATGACACCACATGGCGGTTTGGAATACTGAGAGACCTCTCCCACTTTGGTATACGTGGTAATATGTTAAATGTGATTGAGAGTTATCTGCTGAATCGCACATTCCGTGTTCGAGTTGGCAATGTTCTATCACGACCTTTTGTGCAGGAAACTGGTGTACCCCAGGGAGGCGTGCTCAGCTGCACACTCTTTATCGTTAAAATGAACACGCTTCGTGCTTCGTTACCTCCCGCTATTTTTTATTCCACCTATGTGGACGATATACAAATAGGATTCAAGTCCTGTAACCTCGCAGTGTGCGAGAGACAGGTACAGCAGGGGTTGAACAAAGTGTCAAAGTGGGCAGACGAAAACGGGTTCAAAATAAACCCCCACAAAAGTTCTTGTGTTCTTTTCACCAGGAAGAAAGGTCTCGTTGCAGATCCCACTATCGAAATGTATGGACAACAAATACCTATAAACAAAGATCACAAATTTTTAGGCATCATACTTGACTGTAAGCTTACTTTCATCAACCACATAAAACATCTCAAGGCGAAATGCCTAAGAACAATGAACTTACTGAAAATTTTATCTCACACATCCTGGGGCACCGACAGGAAGTGTTTAATGAATCTTCACAAGAGCCTCATTCGGTCACGATTGGACTATGGTGCCGTAGTATATCACTCTGCCGCCCCTAGCGCGCTAAAAATGCTAGATCCTGTCCACCATCTAGGTATCCGCCTGGCCACTGGCGCATTCAGAACAAGCCCCGTCGAAAGTTTATACGTAGAATCGAATGAGTGGTCACTCCACCTCCAGAGAACATACATCAGCTTCACCTATTTTCTCAAAGTGCACTCCGATCGGGAACATCCTTGTTTTACAACCCTTAATAATTTGAAGTGTTCAAAGCTTTTCTATAATCGACCCTCTATGAGGCGGCCTTTCTCACTGCGTGTAAGAGAACTTAGCGAAGAGATGGATGTCCCACTTCTAGAACATCGCCTAATGCCTCCAGCTAAGCTGTCACCGCCCTGGGAGTGGCAGGTGATAGAATGTGATCTATCCTTTGTAGAGGTCACAAAGCATGCTCCCGACCTCGAAATTGCAATGCATTTCCGCGAACTTCAATCGAAGTACTCGTGCTCGGAATTCTATACCGACGCATCCAAGTCCTATGCTGGCGTATCTTACGCCGCGGTTGGCCCCTCTTTTTCAAAATGCGACGTATTAAACCCCCTAACAAGCATTTTCACCGCAGAAGCCTATGCAGTACTGTCTGCGGTGAAGCATATAGAGAAATTGAAACTACAAAAGGCAATAATATTCACAGACTCGTTGAGTCTTGTAAAAGCGCTAACATCTTTACAAAAGCATAAGAATCCTGTTGTTATCGAGCTTTACTCACTCTTGTGTAACATTTACCAATCTCGTAGACATGTAATAATATGCTGGGTGCCTGGCCATAGAGGCATCGAGGGCAATGTGCTAGCAGACCAGTTGGCCACATCAACTACATCACAAGCTATTAATCCTGCCGCTGCTATCTCCTCCACAGATCTGAAGCCTTTTTTGCGAAGGAAACTGCGAGGCCACTGGCAGCGTCTGTGGGACGCTGAAACAACTAATAAGCTCCACTTGATTAAGCCACAGTTAGGTTTCTGGCCCTGTACAACTAAAACACGACGTACTGATGTCCTATTCTGTCGTCTCAGAATAGGACACACATATGGTACTCACAATTTTCTATTGAATGGAAATGATCCTCCAACATGTGGTAGATGTGGCGACAGGCTCACCGTCCTCCACGTCCTCTTGGAGTGTCGGGAAGCCGAAATAGAAAGAAAGAAACATTTTCCTCTCGCATATCGCTATTGTGTTCCTCTGCATCCCGCTATGTTTCTCGGTAAAGAACCACTTTTCAGCACCAACGCAGTCCTTGCTTTCTTGAAAGATGTTGTGCTACATGTTACTAGCCCAATAAGTTCGTAGTGCATCCTCTCTCTAGAGGATGTTGCTGCGATAGTTTTTTAACTGCACATGCCTCCAGGCCCTTGTGTTTCAAGGGCTCTGTTTAGGCACTTGTGCCTCTGGCCAATTCTTGTATCTTTAATTATTTGTAACTCGTATCATTCTTTCGCAATGCATTGTTCATGTCCATAGTACACATAATCACTCATTGCATAATCTTATTATAGATTTTACGCACTTTACAGCGACTGATTTTAGGTCCCTTTACAGCCATGCCACATCTAATGTTCATATAATTCCCTATTCATCTACCACTAACAAGCCATTACCATCGTCTTGGCGCGAACTAATACTGTCATGGCGCTCTTTGGCCATACCTGGCCCTTGCGCCACTAAACTCCAACAATCATCATTCCTGTCTCTCTCTCCCTCCAACCTTCGTCTTTCTCCCCCACTTTTCATCTCTCCTGTCTTCTCTTCGCTTCGTTTTACTTCCAATTTTCCAGGCAGCAAGGGTTAACCTGGTGTAATCTATCCAACCTTGGGTCTATTATATTAGGTTATAGTGGCTATGTACAGCTGGCGTCTGCGTCTCCTTCGGGTCTCGTAGCGTCCCCTTGTTGGGCTCGGTGGTGGGTGGCTGGCATAGCCTCCGAAAATAACTAATTATCTATGGATGTTTTGTCCTTCCCTCGTCTGTCTGATCGCCCTCTTAGCAAAAGAGGGCGCACCGAAGAAACTCTGAACTTTTTGGCCAACGCAAAGACACCTTCCCACGATTTCACGTGATTCACAGTGAAAACCCCGAAAAGACCACTAGAATGATTTCTCCCTTCATTGTTGCCAAATGCATAACTGATGCACTAGGGCCCGGCTACAAGGTAACGAAAATGGCCAGCGGCGACCTCCTCCTTGAGGTTCGCGACCCGCACCAGCACGGAAATCTCTGCAATCTAGTAACACTCGGTAATGTAAAAATCACGGTGACTCCGCACCGATCTATGAACACATGCAAAGGAGTAGTGTCTGACGGAGACCTCCTGAACTTGACCGAAGAAGAGCTCCTCGAGGGCTGGAAAGAACAAAACGTGACACAAGTACAGCGAATAAAGATTAAACGAGACAACATTGAAATTCCCACGAAGCATCTAATCCTTACATTTGGCTCCAGTACTCTCCCAGATACCCTTGAAACAGGATACACGAAAATCCAAGTAAGACCATATATTCCGAACCCACGCAGATGTTTCAAATGCCAAAGATTTGGCCATGGCTCTCAAAACTGCCGAGGCCGATCGACATGCGCAAAATGTGCCGATCATGAACATACATCTGACAACTGTACTCGCGCCCTGCACTGTCCAAATTGCGATGGTGACCATGCAGCATATTCTCGATCCTGCCCTACGTGGAAAAAAGAAAAAGACATCATCACACTCAAAGTAAAAGAAAACATCTCTTTCCAAGAAGCACGAAAGCGTGTTTCTTTTCTTCATTCTGCAGGGTATGCTGGTGCGGCGCGTAGGGGGGCAACGCCGCAGCAGACTCCGGCATCAGCCCGGTCCACGAAGAGTGTGGCTGCGGCCGTGCCACCAGCTCCCCAGGCGACAGCAGCCAGTGCTGCTGTGCCGTCTCTCAAGGAGGGTCCATCGACCTCTGGGTTGGTGGCCTCCAAGGCCCTGCTTTTCGAGGCAAGGCCCACCCCGAAAACACCCCGCTCGCTTGAGCGGAAGTCCAGCGGCTCCTTGGAGTCGATGGACACAACCCCAAGCCAGGCGGCGCATCCAGCGCCTCCGGAGCGACGCGATTCTCGCGACCGCTCCAAGAAAGACAAACCCCGGATTACGGGGCCTGGAAAGGCTCCGTAAGCCAACTAGACTAGTCTCTTGACACACAGCCGAAAAACACAAACAAAATGGATACACAAATATTACACTGGAACGTGAGAGGCCTAATGCACAACCTCGATGACATTAAAGAACTTTTACACAAATACAATCCAAAGGTGCTGTGTGTTCAGGAGACACATCTTAAACCTACACAGACAAACTTTCTTATGCAATACGCCATTTTCCAGAAAGACCGGGAAGATGCTGCTACATCGTCAGGCGGTGTAGCTATAATTGCCGACAGAGGCGTTGCATGTCGGAAACTGCAACTCCAAACTCTTCTTGAAGCAGTTGCTATCGAAGCAGTGCTATTCAATAAACTGGTCAACATCGCGTCTATATACATCCCCCCAAGTTATCAACTCTCTAGAACAACATTTCGAAGCTTTATTGATGAACTCCATCACCCTTACATAGTCGTTGGTGATCTAAACGCACATAGTACACTGTGGGGCGACTCTCGCTGTGATGCGAGAGGACGAATAATAGAAAACTTTCTACTCTCTTCAAGTGCCTGCCTGCTTAACAAAAAAGAGCCAACATTCTACAGCCCTACACATAAACCATTTTCTTCCATAGACTTAAGCATAGCGTCCAGTACAATTGTGCCATATCTGAAGTGGGATGTGATTAACAACCCTTACGGAAGTGATCACTTCCCCATCGTACTAAACCTTACAAAACAATCTGAGTGCTCTACACACGTTCCTCGATGGAAAGTCAACTCAGCTGACTGGGCGCGGTTTCGCGAAGAAACACATTTGCCCTGGGACGATGTCGTTTCACTTGATATTGACGCTGCAGTAGCATACATTACAGCGTTTATTATTGATGTTGCATCAGTATGTATTCCCCAAACAAATGGGTCGCCTTCGAAACGACGTATTCCATGGTGGAATGAGGAGTGTAGGGAAGCCCGGAAAAAGCAAAACAAGGCCTGGAATCTCCTTCGTAACTCCCCGACCACAGAAAACCTAATTAACTTCAAGGCGATTAAATCACAAGGTAGAAGAACACGCCGCCGCGCTAAACGAGAAAGTTGGGAAAAGTACATATCCAGCATCAACTCTTATACAGACGAACGCAAAGCCTGGAACAGGGTAAACAAAATAAAAGGCCGCGAAACTCATCCTCTGCCTTTAGTGAACACACAAGGAGACACTCTTGAGGACCAGGCTGATTGTCTAGGAGCACATTTCGAGCATATTTCCAGTGCCTCCCATTATACAGATACATTTCTAATATATCAGCGACAAGCAGAGCGACAGCCTCTGGGTTGGAAAGACACAGCCAATGCAGCATACAATCGTCCATTTAGCATGGCGGAGTTTCAGGCTTCACTGAATTGTAGTAACGCGTCTGCTCCAGGAAGTGACAGAATACTATATGAAATGATAAAACACTTACACCCTGAAACCCACAAAACACTATTGTCACTCTTTAACACCATGTTCTCTGCCGGCTACATTCCGACTGCATAGAAAGAAGCAATTGTAATTCCTATTCTCAAAGATGGCAAGGACCCTTCTTCAGCCAGTAGCTATAGGCCTATAGCTGTGACAAGTTGTATATGCAAGCTCTTTGAGAAAATGATCAGTCGCCGCCTCATCCATTTTCTTGAAAGTAACAAAATACTCGATCCCTTACAGTGTGGTTTCAGGGAAGGTAGATCCACAACAGATCACCTTGTCCGCATCGAGACAAATATTCGTGATGCCTTTGTGCACAAACAGTTTTTCTTGTCAGTATTTTTAGATATGGAAAAGGCATACGACACAACTTGGCGATTTGGAATCCTCCGTGATCTTTCTGGAATGGGAGTTCGAGGCAACTTACTGATTGTGATTCAGAGTTACCTCTCCAATCGCACGTTCCGTGTGAGAGTTGGTAACGTCCTGTCTCGTCCATTTACGCAAGAGGCTGGGGTACCTCAAGGTGGTGTGCTGAGCTGTACTTTATTTATCGTCAAAATGAACTCGCTGTATACTGTCATGCCACGTAGTATGTTTTATTCTGTGTATGTGTATGACATCCAAATAGGTTACAAATCATGCAATCTAAATATCTGCGAGCGACAAGTACAGCTTGGCTTAAATAAATTGTCTAAGTGGGCGGATGAGAACGGTTTTAAATTAAACCCTCAAAAAAGTACGTGTGTCCTCTTCTCTAACAAGAGGGGTGTACTGCGGGACCCGGTAATAGATATCAATGGAGAACGACTATCTGTAAGCCGTGAACATAAATTTCTAGGTATCATTTTAGACTGCAAGTTAAATTTTGTCCCACACCTGAAGTATCTTAAAGCAAAGTGCCTCAAGACTATGAATCTGCTAAAGCTTTTGTCACGCACATCCTGGGGAAGTGACAGGAGATGCCTCATAAAGTTATACAAAAGTCTTATATTATCGCGTCTTGACTATGGAGCAGTAGTCTATAATTCTGCGAGGCCTAGTGTTTTGAAAATGCTGGATCCTATTCACCACCTAGGCATCCGCCTTGCTACAGGTGCCTTCAGGACTAGTCCTGTACAAAGCCTGTACGTCGAGTCAGACGTATGGTCTCTATTCTTCCAAAGCACATATTTAAGTTTCTCCTATGCTTTGAAGGTAAAATCTGCAGTAGACCACCCATGCCACTCAATTATTCAGGACTTGTCCACGGCCAGGCTGTTCCGTAACCGCCCAGCCACTAGGCCTCCTATGTCCCTCCGATTGGAAGCCCTGTCTGAAGAAACAGGCTTCTCTCTTCTAGAGAATGTCTTGATGGCTTCTACTAGGCTCCCACCACCTTGGGAGTGGCAGACCATCCAGTACGATGTCTCTTTTGTAGAAATATCAAAATGGGCACCTGAAGCACACATACACTCGCATTTTCTTGAACTTCGGGAGAAGTATTCTTGCAGTGAATTTTATACGGACGCCTCCAAATCTTCTACTGGTGTTGCTTACGCAGCTTTGGGACCATCTTTTACAGTGTCCGGGGCACTAAATCCGCATACAAGCATTTTTACAGCGGAAGCATACGCAATCCTTTCAGCAGTCAAACACATAAAACAAATGAATATTACAAAAGCAATTGTGTTCACAGTCTCATTGAGTGTCGTTAGAGCTCTAATGAGTCTACGAAAACACAAGAAGTCAGTTTATAACGAACTGTACAGCTTGCTATGCTCAGCTTACAAGGACAACCAAGTAATCATAATATGCTGGGTACCTGGCCATAGAGGTATCAAAGGCAATGTAGCTGCAGACGAAAGTGCCACTTCAGTAGTTTTTGAACATACAAACACAAACATAGCCATCCCTTTCACTGACCTAAAGCCCTTCCTGCGCCATGAATTACGAAAATATTGGCAAAAGCAGTGGGACAATCAAGTGTCAAATAAGCTACATGTAACCAAGCCAAGAATTGGGAAATGGATATCTCAGAAAACAACAAGACACAAGGAAGTGCTTCTATGCAGGTTAAGGATAGGACATACCTATGGAACACACTCGTATCTCCTTACAGGAAGTGATCCTCCGATATGTGATAGGTGTGGCGACATACTTACAGTTCTCCATGTCCTTATCCAGTGCCCAGAAATAGAAGCTCAGCGTAAAAAGTACTTTTATCCCGCGTATCGTGAGCACATCCCTCTTCACCCAGCATTCTTTCTTAGCCATGAGCCGCTTTTTGATTTTAATGCCATCTTAAAGTTTTTAGCAGATGTAAACACGTTACAAGTCATCTGGCTAGGGTATCTGTAGCGCAGCCTCGACTTGCAGGCTGCAGCTGCAGTGGAAAAACATTTTACAGCACGTGCCTCTCAGTCCTTGATTTCAAGGACCTCTTGAGGCAATAGTGCTATTGCATATATTTTATTATGTCACCGCTTTGTAATGGAACCTTTACGCTCATAGCTCACATCATTAGTCTTTGTCATTATTTTAACACTCATATATTTTACGCAATTTATAGCGATTTGTTTTAGGCCTCTTTACAGCCACCTTTTATGTACCATTTGCATCCTACTGTCCACTCCATCTATAATACATTCAGAACCCATCACCATGTGTCATGGCGCTCTTTGGTCATAGCTGGCCCTTGCGCCATTAAACACTACACATCATCATCATCCAGTTGACTAGAAATAGCTGCGCTTTTTGAACGATGATTGGTGTCACTTCTTTGGCTTTAATGTGGACAAGTACTTAACTCTGGTATTTTCACGATGAGTTGTTGCCCTTTTTTGACTGTAGAGTGGACTAGAACTAAACTCTGCTTCTTTCACGATGAAATGTTGCAATTCTTGGCCAGTATCCAGTTCACTAAAAATAGCTGCGCTTTTTCCACGATGAATTGTGGCCCTTCTTTGGCTGTAAAGTGGAGTAGAACTGAACTCTGGTATTTTCACGACGAATTCTTGCCCTTTTTTGCCTGTAGAGTGGACTAGAACTGAAGCCTGCTACCTTCACGATGAATTGTTGCCCTTTTTTGACTGTAGATTGGAGCAGAACTTCCTCTGCTTCTTTCGCGATAAAGTTTTGCAATTCTTCGCCAGCATCTAGTGGACTAGAACTACCTGCGCGTTTTTCGCGAATTGTGGCCCTTCTTTGGCTGTAAAGTAGACTAGAACTGAACTCTGGTACTTTCACGATGAATTGTTGCCCTTTTTTGACTGTAGAGTTGACTAGAACTTTCTCTGCTTCTTTCACGATGAAGTTTTGCAATTCTTCGCCAGCATCCTGTTGACTAGCAATTTCTGCGCTATTTTCACGATGAATTGTGGCCCTTCTTTGGCTGTAAAGTGGACTAGAACTGAACTCTGGTACTTTCATGATGAATTGTTGCTCTTTTGTGCCTGTAGAATGAACTAGAACTGAAGTCGGCTACCTTCACGATGAGTTGTTGCCCTTTTTTGACTGTAGAGTGGACTAGAACTAAACTCTCCTTCTTTCACGATGAAATGTTGCAATTCTTGGCCAGCATCCAGTTCACTAAAAATAGCTGCGCTTTTTCCACGATGAATTGTGGCCGTTCTTTTGCTGTAAAGTGGACTAGAACTGAACTCTGGTACTTTCACGATGAATTGTTGCCCTTTTTTGCCTGTAGAGTTGACTTGAACTTCCTCTGCTTCTTTCACGATGAAGTTTTGCAATTCTTGGCCAGCATCCAGTTGACTAGAACTAACTGCGCTTTTTCCACGATGAATTGTGGCTCTTCGTTGGCTGTAAAGTGGACTATAACAGAACTCTGGTAGTTTCCCGACGAATTGTTGCTCTTTTTGCCTGTATAATGGACTAGAACTGAAGTCTGCTACCTTCACGGTGAATTGTTGCCCTTTTTTGACTTTAGAGTCGATTGCAACTAAACTCTGCTTCTTTCACGATGAAATGTTGCAATTCTTGGCCAGCATCCAGTTGACTAAAAAAAGCTGTGCTTTTTCCACGATGAATTGTGGCCCTTCTTTGACTGTAAAGTGGACTAGAACTGAACTCTGGTATTTTCACGACGAATTCTTGCCCTTTTTTGCCTGTAGAGTGGACTAGAACTGAAGCCTCCTACCTTCACGATGAATTGTTGCCCTTTTTTGACTGTAGATTGAACCAGAACTTCCTCTGCTTCTTTCGCGATAAAGTTTTGCAATTCTTCGCCAGCATCTAGTGGACTAGAACTACCTGCGCGTTTTTCGCAAATTGTGGCCCTTCTTTGGCTGTAAAGTAGACTAGAACTGAACTCTGGTACTTTCAAGAGGAATTGTTGCCCTTTCTTGACTGTAGAGCGGACTAGAACTTAACTCTGCTTCTTTCATGATAAAATGTTGCAATTCTTGGCCAGCATCCTGTTGACTAGCAATTTCTGCGCTATTTTCACGATGAATTGTGGCCCTTCTTTGGCTGTAAAGTGGACTAGAACTGAACTCTGGTACTTTCATGATGAATTGTTGCTCTTTTGTGCCTGTAGAATGAACTAGAACTGAAGTCGGCTACCTTCACGATGAGTTGTTGCCCTTTTTTGACTGTAGAGTGGACTAGAACTAAACTCTCCTTCTTTCACGATGAAATGTTGCAATTCTTGGCCAGCATCCAGTTCACTAAAAATAGCTGCGCTTTTTCCACGATGAATTGTGGCCGTTCTTTTGCTGTAAAGTGGACTAGAACTGAACTCTGGTACTTTCACGATGAATTGTTGCCCTTTTTTGCCTGTAGAGTTGACTTGAACTGAAGTCTGTTACCTTCACGATGAATTGTTGCCCTTTTTTTACTGTAGATTGGACCAGAACTTCCTCTGCTTCTTTCGCGATAAAGTTTTGCAATTCTTCGCCAGCATCTAGTGGACTAGAACTACGTGCGCGTTTTTCGCGAATTGTGGCCCTTCTTTGGCTGTAAAGTAGACTAGAACTGAACTCTGGTACTTTCAAGAGGAATTGTTGCCCTGATTTGCCTGTAGTGTGGACGAGAACTGAAGTCTGCTACCTTGACGATGCATTGTTGCCCTTTTTTGAGAGTAGAGTGGACTACAACTAAACTCTGCTTCCTTGACCGTGAATTGTTGCCGTTCTTCGCTTGTAGAGTTGACAAGAACTTCCTCTGCTTCTTTCACGATGAAGTTTTGCAATTCTTGGCCAGCATCCAGTTGACTAGAACTAACTGCGCTTTTTCCATGATGAATTGTGGCTCTTCTTTGGCTGTAAAGTGGACTATAACAGAACTCTGGTACTTTTCCGACGAATTGTTGCTCTTTTTGCCTGTATAATGGACTAGAACTGAAGTCTGCTACCTTCACGTGGAATTGTTGCCCTTTTTTGACTGTAGAGTCGACTAGAACTAAACTCTGCTTCTTTCACGATGAAATGTTGCAATATTTTTTAATTAACTATGGGGTTTTACGTGCCAAAACCAGTTCTGATTATGAGGCACGCCGTAGTGGGGGACTCCGGAAATTTGGACCACCTGTGGTTCTTTAACGTGCACCTAAATCTAAGTACTCGGGTGTTTTCGCATTTCGCCCCTATCGAAATGCGGCCGCCGTGGCCGGGATTTGATCCCGCGACCTCGTGCTCAGCAGCCCAACACCATAGTCACTGAGATACCTGGGCGGATGTTGCAATATTTGGCCAGCATCCAGTTGACTAGAAATAGCTGCGCTTTATGAACGATGACTGGTGGCACTTCTTTGGCTGTAAAGTGGACTAGAACTGAACTCTGGTATTTTCACGACGAATCCTTGCCCTTTTTTGCCTGTAGAGTGGACTAGAACTGAAGCATCCTACCTTCACGATGAATTGTTGCCCTTTTTGACTTTAGATTGGACCAGAACTTCCTCTGCTTCTTTCGCCATAAAGTTTTGCAATTCTTCGCCAGCATCTAGTGGACTAGAACTACCTGCGCGTTTTTCGCGAATTGTGGCCATTCTTAGGCTGTAAAGTAGACTAGAACTGAACTCTGGTACTTTCACGATGAATTGTTGCCCTTTTTTGCCTGTAGAGTTGACTTCAACTGAAGTCTGCTACCTTCACGATGAATTGTTGCCCTTTTTTGACTGTAGAGTTGACTAGAACTTCCTCTGCTTCTTTCACGATGAAGTTTTGCAATTCTTCGCCAGCATCTTATGGACTAGAACTACCTGCGCGTTTTTCACGAATTGTGGCCCGTACTTGGCTGTAAAGTAGACTAGAACTGAACTCTGGTACTTTCAAGATGAATTGTTGCCCTTTTTTGACTGTAGAGCGGACAAGAACTTAACTCTGCTTCTTTCACTATAAAATGTTGCAATTCTTGGCCAGCATCCTGTTGACTAGCAATTTCTGCGCTATTTTCGCGATGAATTGTGGCCCTTCTTTGGCTGTAAAGTGGACTATAACTGAACTCTGGTACTTTAATGATGAATTGTTGCCCTGATTTGCCTGTAGTGTAGACGAGAACTGAAGTATGCTACCTTGACGATGCATTGTTGCCCTTTTTTGACTGTAGAGTGGACTACAACTAAACTCTGCTTCCTTGACCATGAATTGTTGCCGTTCTTCGCTTGTAGAGTTGACAAGAACTTCCTCTGCTTCTTTCACGATGAAGTTTTGCAATTCTTGGCCAGCATCCAGTTGACTAGAACTAACTGCGCTTTTTCCACGATGAATTCTGGCTCTTCTTTGGCTGTAAAGTGGACTATAACAGAACTCTGGTAGTTTCCCGACGAATTGTTGCTCTTTTTGCCTGTATAATGGACTAGAACTGAAGTCTGCTACCTTCACGACGAATTGTTGCTCTTTTGTGCCTGTAGAATGAACTAGAACTGAAGTCTGCTACCTTCACGGTGAATTGTTGCCCTTTTTTGACTGTAGAGTCGACTAGAACTAAACTCTGCTTCTTTCACGATGAAATGTTGCAATATTTTTTTAATTAACTATGGGGTTTTACGTGCCAAAACCAGTTCTGATTATGAGGCACGCCGTAGTGGCGGACTCCGGAAATTTGGAACACCTGTGGTTCTTTAACGTGCACCTAAATCTAAGTACTCGGGTGTTTTCGCATTTCGCCCCTATCGAAATGCGGCCGCCGTGGCCGGGATTTGATCCCGCGACCTCGTGCTCAGCAGCCCAACACCATAGTCACTGAGATACCTGGGCGGATGTTGCAATATTTGGCCAGCATCCAGTTGACTAGAAATAGCTGCGCTTTATGAACGATGACTGGTGGCACTTCTTTGGCTGTAATGTGGACAAGAACTTAACTCTGGTATTTTCCCGATGAATTGTTGCTCTTCTTTGCCTGTAGAATGGACTAGAACTGAAGTCTGCTACCTTCACGATGAGTTGTTGCCCTTTTTTGACTGTAGAGTGGACTAGAACTAAACTCTGCTTCGTTCACGATGAAATGTTGCAATTCTTCGCCAGCATCCAGTTGACTAAAATAGCTGCGCTTTTTCCACGATGAATTGTGGCCCTTCTTTGGCTGTAAAGTGGACTAGAACTGAACTCTGGTAATTTCACGACGAATCCTTGCCCTTTTTTGCCTGTAGAGTGGACTAGATTTGAAGCCTCCTACCTTCACGATGAATTGTTGCCCTTTTTTGACTGTAGATTGGACCAGAACTTCCTCTGCTTCTTTCGCGATAAAGTTTTGCAATTCTTCGCCAGCATCTAGTGGACTAGAACTACCTGCGCGTTTTTCGCGAATTGTGGCCATTCTTTGGCTGTAAAGTAGACTAGAACTGAACTCTGGTACTTTCACGATGAATTGTTGCCCTTTTTTGCCTGTAGAGTTGACTTGAACTGAAGTCTGCTACCTTCACGATGAATTGTTGCCCTTTTTTGACTGTAGTGTTGACTAGAACTTCCTCTGCTTCCTTGACCGTGAATTGTTGCCTTTCTTCCCTTGTAGAGTTGACAAGAACTTCCTTTGCTTCTTTCACGATGACAGACAGACAGACAAAGAACTTTTATTCAGGTCCTGAGGAACTGCGTTTGGACGGCCCCTTTCAGGGGGAGTCGGTAGCAGTCGCGGGCCGCTCCCACGCAGGGACCGGAAGACCGTGGCCCTCCGCCCTCTCGCAGGCCCTCTGGACAGACCCGAAGTTGAAGCGAGAGGTCGCCGCTTTTAAGGGCTTCCTCCCAGACCTCTTCGTTGTTGAACTCTGTGTCGCGTAACGCAGGACATTGCCAGAGCATGTGAGCTAATGAGCAGTACGCCTCTCCGCAGTCCGGACATTGCGGTTCGATGTTGGGCGAGAAGTGACTAATCTGCCCCTCGAAGGGAAAGACCCCGTTTGGAGCATCCTAAAGGCCGTCGATTGCGATCGAGTGAGTCTAGGGTGAGGAGTGTGGAAAAGCCCTCCGCGAAAGATGATAATGAGTCAAGATCTCGTGGAAAGTGAGGAGCGAGTCCCTGTACCTCCCGGCGTCCCCGCCTTCGAATCCGCCGGCACCGCCGCGGTGAGCGAAACCTCGCGCACGGTCATGGCCCAAATTCATTGGCGTTGGGAACATCGGGATGTACGTTGGCCCCCGATGAAGTTTTGCAATTCTTGGCCAGCATCCAGTTGACTAGAACTAGACTGCGCTTTTTCCACGATGAATTGTGGCTCTTCTTTGGCTGTAAAGTGGACTATAACAGAACTCTGGTAGTTTCCCGACGAATTGTGCTCTTTTTGCCTGGTATAATGGACTAGACTGAAGTCTGCTACCTTCACGATGAATTGTTGCCCTTTTTGTCTGTAGAGTCGACTAGAACTAAACTCTCGGCTTCTTTCACGATGAAATGTTGCAATATTTTTTTAATTAACTATGGGGTTTTACGTGCCAAAACCAGTTCTGATTATGAGGCACGCCCGTAGTGGGGGACTCCGGAAATTTGGACCACCTGTGGTTCTTTACCGTGCACCTAAATCTAAGTACTCGGGTGTTTTCGCATTTCGCCCCCATCGAAATCCGGCCGCCGTGGCCGGGATTTGATCCCGCGACCTCGCGCTCAGCAGCCCAACACCATAGTCACTGAGATACCAGGGCGGGTGTTGCAATATTTGGCCAGCATCCAGTTGACTAGAAAAAGCTGCGCTTTTGAACGATGACTGGTGGCACTTCTTTGGCTGTAAAGTGGACTAGAACTGAACTCTGGTAATTTCACGACGAATCCTTGCCCTTTTTTGCCTGTAGAGTGGACTAGAATTTGAAGCCTCCTACCTTCACGATGAATTGTTGCCCTTTTTTGACTGTAGATTGGACCAGAACTAACTCCTCTGCTTCTTTCGCGATAAAGTTTTGCAATTCTTCGCCAGCATCTAGTTGGACTAGAACTACCTGCGCGTTTTTCGCGGTGAATTGTGGCCATTCTTTGGCTGTAAAGTAGACTAGAACTGAACTCTGGTACTTTCACGATGAATTGTTGCCCTTTTTTGCCTGTAGAGTTGACTTGAACTGAAGTCTGTTTCTACCTTCACGATGAAAATGCTGTCTTGCCCTTTTTTGATCCTGTAGAGTCGACTAGAACTAAACTCTGCTTCTTTCACGATGAAATGTTGCAATATTTTTTAATTAACTATGGGGTTTTAGGTGCCAAAACCAGTCTGCTACCTTATGAGTTGAATTGTTGCCGTACCGTGGGGGGGACTCCGGAAAAATTTGGTGGGCTTCCTTCACCTGTGGCCTTTCTTTTACGTGCACCTAAATTTGACAAGTACTCGGGTGTTTTCGCATTTCGCCCTATCGAAATGTTGCTTGGCCGCATCCGTTCACTGGCTGCGGGATTAATGATAAATTGTCTTCCGAACGACCTCTGGTGCTTTCATTGCAGCCCCACTTATTGCCATAGTCACTGGACGAGAACTGAAGTCTGCTTCCTTGACGATTTGCAATTTTGGCCAGCATGACTAGTTGACTAGAACTAAATATGAACGATGTTTACTGGTGGCACTTCTTCACGATGAAGGCAATTCTTAATCTGTGGACAAGACTTAACTCTGGCTTTTTTCCCGGTGAATTGTTGCTCTTCTTTGGCTGTAGAAGTATGGACTAGAACTGAAGTCTGCTACCTTCACGATGAGTTGTTGCCCTTTTTTGACTGTAGAGTGGACTAGAACTAAACTCTGCTTCTTTCACGATGAAATATTGCAATTCTTGGCCAGCATCCAGTTGACTAAAAATAGCTGCGCTTTTCCACGATGAATTGTGGCTTCTTTGGCTGAAAGTGGACTAGAACTGAACTCTGGTATTTTCATGGACGAATCCTGCCCTTTTTGCCTGTAGAGTGGACTAGAACTGAAGCCTTCTACCTTCACGATGAATTGTTGCCCTTGACCGTAAACTAGAACTCAACTCTGCTTCCTTCAAAATGAATTACTGCCTTTCTTTCTGTGTAGAGTTGAACAAGAACTTCCTCTGCTTCTTTCGCGATAAAGTTTGCAATTCTTCGCCAGCATCTATGGACTAGAACTACTGCGCGTTTTTTTCGCAAATTGTGGCCCTTCTTTGGCTGTAAAGTGGAGACTAGAACTGAACTTCTGGTACTTTCACGATGAATTGTTGCCCTTTTTTGCCTGTAGAGTGACTTGAACTGAAGTCTGCTACCTTCACGATGAATTGTTGCCCTTTTTTGACTTAGAGTGGACTGAACTAAACTCTGCTCACTTGATCGTGATTGTTGCCGTTTTTTCGGTTGTAGAGATGACTAGAACTTCCTCTGCTTCCTTTCACGATGAAGTTTTGCAAATCTTCGCCAGCATCTATGGACTAGAACTACCTGCGCGTTTTTCACGAATTGTGGCCCTTACTTGCTGTAAAGTAGACTAGAACTGAACTCTGGTACTTTCAAGATGAATTGTTGCCCTTTTTTGACTTAGACTGCGGACCAAGACAGAACTCAAGCTTCCTTCACCGTGAATTGCTGCCTTTCTCTGTGTAGAGTTCACAATAACTTCCTCTGCTTCTTTCACTATAAAATGTTGCAATTCTTGGCCAGCATCCTGTTGACTAGCAACTCTGCGCTATTTTCGCGATGAATTGTGGCCCTTCTTTTGATGTAAAGTGGACTATATCTGAACTCTGGTGCTTTCATGATGAATTGTTGCCCTTATTTGCCTGTAGTGTTGGACGAGAACTGACGTCTCCTACTTTCACGATGAATTGTTGCCCTTTTTTGACTGTAGAATGGACTAGAACTAAATTCTGCTCTCTTGACCGTGAATTGTTGCCGTTCTTCGCTGGTAAAGAGTTGACTACAACTTCCTCTCCTTCTTTCACGATGAAGTTTTGCAATTCTTCGCCAGAATCTAGTTGACTAGAACTACCTGCGTTTTTTTTCACGGTGAATTGTGGCCCTTCTTTGGCTGTAAAGTAGACTAGAACTGAACTCTCGTACTTTCACGATGAATTGTTGCCCTTTTTGACCTGTAGATGGACTAGAACTGAAGTCTGCTACCTTCACGTTGAATTGTTGCCATTTTTGTGCCTGTAGAATGAACTAGAACTGAAGTCTGCTACCTTCACGGTGAATGTTGCCCTTTTTTGACTGTAGAGTCGACTAGAACTAAACTCTGCTTCTTTCACGATGAAATGTTGCAATATTTTTTAAAATTAACTATGGGGTTTTCGTGCCAAACCAGTTCTGATTATGAGGCACGCCGTAGTGGGGGACTCCGGAAATTTGGACCACCTGTGGTTCTTTAACGTGCACCTAATCTAAGTACTCGGGTGTTTTCGCATTTCGCCCCTATCGAAATGCGGCCGCCGTGGCCGGGATTTGATCCCGCGACCTCGTGCTCAGCAGCCCAACACCATAGTCACTGAGATACCTGGCGGATGTTGCAATATTTGGCCAGCATCCAGTTGACTAGAAATAGCTGCGCTTTTTGAACGATGACTGGTGCACTTCTTTGGCTGTAATGTGGACAAGAACTGCTCTGGTATTTTCACAATGAATTGTCTCTCTTTTTTGCCTGTAGAATGGACTAGAACTGAAGTCTGCTACCTTCAGGATGAGTTGTTGCCCTTTTTGACTGTAGAGTGGACTAGAACTAAACTCTGCTTCTTTCACGATGAAATGTTGCAATTCTTGGCCAGCAAAATTCAGTTCTAGTCAGTTCTTGGCACTTGAGTAAAAATAGCTACGCTTTTTCCACGGAATTGTTGCCCTTCTTTGGCTGTAAGGGACTAGAACTTAACTCTGGTATTTTCACGACGAATTCTTGCCCTTTTTGCCTGTAGAGTGGACTAGAACTGAAGCCTGCTACCTTCACGATGAATTGTTGCCCTTTTTGACTGTAGATTGGACTAGAACTTCCTCTAATTCTTTCGCGATAAAGTTTGCAATTCTTCGCCAGCATCTAGTGGACTAGAACTACCTGCGCGTTTTTCGCGAATTGTGGCCCTTCTTTGGCTGTAAAGTAGACTAGAACTGAACTCTGGTACTTTCAAGATGAATTGTTGCCCTTTTTTGCCTGTATAGTTGACTTGAACTGAAGTCTGCTACCTTCACGATGATTGTTGCCCTTTTTTGACTGTAGAGTGGACTACAACTAAACTCTGCTTCCTTGACCATGAATTGTTGCCGTTCTTCGCTGTAGAGTTGACAAGAACTTCCTCTGCTTCTTTCACGATGAAGGTTTTGCCATTCTTCGCCAGAATCTAGTTGACTAGAACTACCTGCGCTTTTTCCCACGATAAATTGTGGCCCTTCTTGGCTGTAAAGTGGACTAGAACTGAACTCTGGTATTTTCACGACGAATTGTTGCCCTTTTTGCCTGTAGAATGGACTAGAACTGAAGTCTGCTACCTCACGATGAGTTGTTGGCCTTTTTTGACTGTAGAGTTGACTAGAACTAACTCTGCTTCTTTCACGATGAAATGTTGCCAATTCTTGGCCAGCATCCAGTTGGACTAATAAATAGCTGCGCTTTTTTGCCACGATGAATTGTGGCCCTTCTTTGGCTGTAAAGTTGGACTAGAAGTTAACTCTGGTATTTTCACGACGAATTCTTGCCCTTTTTGCCTGTAGAGTGGACTAGAACTGAAGCTGCTACCTTCAACGATGAATTGTTGCCCTTTTTCGACTGTAGATTGCCAGAACTTCCTCTGCTTTTTCGCGATAAAGTCTTGCAATTCTTCGCACAGCATCTAGTGGACTAGAACTACCTGCGCGTTTTCGCGGAATTGTGGCCCTTCTTTGGCTGTAAAGTAGACTAGAACTGAAACTCTGGTACTTTCACGATGACTTGTTGCCCTTTTTTGCATGTAGAGTTGACTTGAACTGAAGTTGCTACCTTCACGATGAATTATTTCCCTTTTTTTAAGTAGAGTTGACTAGAACTAAATCTGCTTCTTCACGCTGAAATGTTGCCAATTCTTGGCAGCATCCAGTTGACTAAAAATAGCTGCGCTTTTTCCACGATGAATTGTGGCCCTCTTTGGCTGTAAAGTGGACTAGAACTACTCTGGTATTTTTCACGACAAATTCTTGCCCTTTTTTGCCGTAGAGTGACTAGAACTGAAGCCCTGCTACCTTCACGGATGAATTGTTGCCCTGTTTTTGACTGTAGATTGGACCAGAACTTCTCTGCTTTGTTTTGCAATAAAGTTTTGCATTCTTCGCCAGTATCTAGTGGACGAACTATATTGCCCGTTTTTTCGCGAATTGTGGCCTTCTTGGCTGTAAAGTAAGACTAGAACTGAAACTCTGGTATCTGTCAAGATGAATTGTTGCCCTTTTTTGACTGTAGAGTGGAGTAGAACTTAACTCTACTCTTTCACGATAAATGTTGCAATTCTTGGCCAGCATCCTGTTGACTAGCAATGGGCTGCGCTATTTTTCACGATGAATTGTGGCCCTTCTTTGGCTGTAAAGTGGACTAGAACTGAACTCTGTTGTCTTTGACATTGAAATATTGCTATTCTTGGCCAGCATCCGCTTTGACTAGGACTAGCTGTCTTTTTTACGGTGAATTGGTGCCTTGTTTTCTGTAAAGTGGACTAGAACTGACTCTGTACTTTCACGACGAATTGTTGCTCTTTGTGCCTGTAGAATGACCTACAACGGAAGTCTGCTGCCTTCACGGTGAATTGTTGCCCTTTTTGACTGTAGAGTTGACTAGAACTAAACTCTGCTCCCTTGACCATGAATTGTTGCCGTTCTTCACTTGTAGATTGACTAGAACTTCCTCTGCTTCTTTCACGATGAAGTTTTGCAATTCTTCGCCAGAATATAGTTGACTACAGCTACCTGCGCTTTTTCCACGATGAATTGTGGCCCTTGTTTGGCTGTAAAGTGAACTAGAACTGAGCTCTGGTAATTCACGACGAATTGTTGCCCTTTTTTGCCTGTAGAGTGGAAGAACTGAAGCCTGCTTCGTTCACCATGAATTGTTGCCCTTCTTTGCCTTTAGAGTTGACTAGAACTTCTCTGCTTCTTTCACAATGAAATGTTGCAATTCTTGGCCAGTATCCAGTTCACTAGAAGTATCTGCGTTTTTTAACGATGAATTGTGGCCCTCCTTTTGCTGTAAAGTGGAGTAGAACTGAACTCTGGTACTTTCATGATGAATTGTTGCCCTTATTTGCCTTAGTGTGGACGAGAACTGAAGTCTGCTACCTTGACGATGCATTGTTGCCCGTTTTTGACTGTGGAGTGGACTAGATCTAAACTCTGCTCCTTGACCATGATTGATGCCGTTCTTCACTTGTAGAGTTGACTAAAACTTCCTCTGCTTCTTTCGCGATGAAATGTTGCCATATTTTAATTAACTAGGGGTTTTACGTGCAAAAACCAGTTCTGATTATGAGGCCCGCCGTAGTGGGGGACTCCGGAAATTGGACCACCTGTGGTTTTAACGTGCACCTAAATCTAAGTATGCGGGTGTTTTCGCATTTCGCCCCCATCGAAATGCGGGCGCCGTGGCCGGGATTCGATCCCGCGAACTCGTGCTCAACAGCTCAACACCATAGCCACTGAGCAACCACGGCGGGTGTTGCAATATTTGGCCAGCATCCAGTTGACTAGAAATAGCTGCGCTTTTTGAACGATGAATGGTGCACTTCTTTGGCTGTAATGTGGACAAGAACCTAACTCTGGTATTTTCACATGAATTGTCTCTTTTTTTGCCTGTAGAATGGACTAGAACTGAAGTCTGCTACCTTCAGGATGAGTTGTTGCCCTTTTTTGACTGTAGAGTGGACTAGAACTAACTCTGCTTCTTTCACGATGAAATGTTGCAATTCTTGGCCAGCATCCAGTTGACTAAAAATAGCTGCGCTTTTTCCACGATGAATTGTTGCCCTTCTTTGGCTGTAAAGTGGACTAGAACTGAACTCTGGTATTTTAACGACGAATTCTTGCCCTTTTTTGCCTGTAGAGTGGACTAGAACTGAAGACTGCTACCTTCACGATGAATTGTTGCCTTTTTTGACTGTAGATTGGACTAGAACTTCCTCTGCTTCTTTCGCGATTAAGTTTTGCAATTCTTCGCCAGCATCTAGTGGACTAGAACTACCTGCGCGTTTTTAGTGAATTGTGGCCTTTCTTTGGCTGTAAAGTAGACTAGAAGGGAACTCTGGTAAATTCACGATGATGTTGCTCTTTTGTGCTGTAGAATGAACTAGAACTGAAGTCTGCTACCTTCACGGTGAATTGGTTCCCTTGTTGATGTAGAGTGGACCTCGAACTAAACTCTGCTTCTTTCACGATGAAATGGTGCAATATTTTTTAAATTAACTATGGGGTTTTACGTGCCAAAACAAGTTCTGATTATGAGGCACGCCGTAGTGGGGGACTCCGGAAATTTGGACACCTGTGGTTCTTTAACGTGCACCTAAATCTAAGTACATGGGTGTTTTCGCATTTCGCCCCATCGAAATGCGGCCGCCGTGGCGGGATTCGATCCCGCGACCTCGTGCTCAGCAGCCAACACCATAGCCACTGAGTATCCACGGCGGGTGTTGCAATATTTGGCCAGCATCCATTGACTAGAAATAACTGCGCTTTTTTGAACGATGACCGGGTGGCACTTCTTCGGCTGTAATTGTGGACAGAACTTAACTCTGCTACCCTCACGATGAGTTGTGCCCTTTTTTTTCTGTAGAGTGTACGAGAAGCTAACTCTGCTTCTTTCACGATGAAATGTTGCAATTCTTTGGCCAGCATCCAGTTGACAAAAAATAGCTGCGCTTTTTCCACCATGAATTGTGGCCCTTCTTTGGCTGTAAAGTGTACCTAGAACTGAACTCTCGTATTTTCACGACGAATTCTTGCCCTTTTTTGCCTGTAGAGTGGGACTAGAACTGAAGCCTGCTACCTTCACGATGAATTGTTTGCCCTTTTTTGACTGTAGAGTGGACTACAACTAAACTCTGCTTCCTGACCGTGAATTGTTGCCGTTCTTTGCTTGTAGAGTTGACAAGAACTTCCTCTGCTTCTTTCACGATGAAGTTTTGCAATTCTTGGCCAGCATCCAGTTGACTAGAACTAACTGCGCTTTTTCCACGATGAATGTGGCTCTTCTTTGGGGATTAAAGTGGGACTATAACAGAACTCTGGTAGTGTTCCCGTCGAATTGTTGCTCTTTTTTGCCTGTATAATGGACTAGAACTGAAGTCTGCTACCTTCACGATGAATTGTTGCCCTTTTTTAACTGTAGAATGGACGAGAACTTGACTCTGCTACCTTCAGCAGGAATTGTTTGCCGTTCTTCGCTTGTAGAGTTGTCTAAGAACTTCCTCTGCTTCTTTCCCGATGAAGTTTTGCAATTCTTCGCCAGCATCTACTTGACTTGAACAAACATGCACATTTTTCATGGCGAATTGTGGCCCTTCTTTGGCTGTAAAGCAGACTAAAACTGAAGTCTGATACTTTCACGATGAATTGTTGCCCTTTTTTTACTGTAGAGTGGACTATAGAACTTATCTCTGCTACCTTCACGTTGAATTGTTGCCTTTTTTGACTGTAGAGTGGACTAGAACTTAACACTGTTTCTTTCACAATGAAATATTGCTATTCTTGGCCAGCATCCAGTTGACTCGAAGTATCTGCATTTTTTAACGATGAATTGTGGCCCTCCTTTTGCTGTAAATGGAGTAGAACTGAACTCTGGTACTTTCATGCTGAATTGTTGCCCTTATTTGCCTTTAGTGTGGACGAGAACTCAAGTCTGCTACCTTGACGATGCATTGTTGCCCGTTTTTGACTGTAGAGTGGACTAGAACTAACTCTGCTCCCCTTGACCATGAATTGTTGCCGTTCTTCACTTGTAGAGTTGACTAGAACTTCCTCTGCTTCTTTCACGATGAAGTTTTGCAATTCTCGCCAGAATCTGGTTGACTAGAACTACCTGCGCTTTTTTAACGGTGAATTGTGGCCCTTCTTTGGTTGTAAAGTAGACTAAAACTGAACTCTGGCATTTCACGATGAATTGTTGCCCTTTTTTGACTGTAGAGTGGACTAGAACTTAACTCTGTTTTCTTTGACATTGAAATATTGCTATACTTGGCCAGCATCCAGTTGACTAGGACTAGCTGTGTTTTTTTACAGTGTAATTGTGTCCTTGTTTGGCTGTAGAGTCGACTAGACTAAACTCTGCTACATTCACAATGAAATGTTGCAATATTTTTTGATTAACTATGGGGTTTTACCGTGCCAAACCAGTTCTGATTATGAGGCACGCCATAGTGGAGGACTCCGGAAATTTGGACCACCTGTGGTTCTTTACGTGCACCTAAATCTAAGTACTCGGGTGTTTTCGCATTTCGCCCCCATCGAAATGCGGCCGCCATGGCCGGGATTCGATCCCGCGACCTCGTGCTCAGCAGCCGCAACACCATAGTCACTGAGATACCAGGGCGGGTGTTGCAATATTTGGCCAGCATCCAGTTGACTAGAAATAGCTGCGCTTTTTGAACAATGAGTGGTGGCACTTCTTTGGCTGTAATGTGGACAAGAACTTAACTCTGGCTATTTTCCCGATGAATTGTGCTCTTTTTTGCCTGTAGAATGGACTAGAACTGAAGTCTGCTACTTTCACGATGAATTGTTGCCCTTTTTTGAAAACTAGAGTTCACTTGAACTTCCTCTGCTTCTTTCACGGTGAAGTTTTGCAATTCTACGCCAGAATCTAGTTGACTAGAACTACCTGCGCTTTTTCCACGATGAATTGTGGCCCTTCTTTGGCTGTAAAGTGGACTAGAACTGAACTCTGGTATTTTCACGACGAATTGTTGCCCTTTTTTGCCTGTAGAATGGACTAGAACTGAAGTCTTCTACCTTCTCGATCAGTTGTTGCCCTTTTTTTGACTGTAGAGTTGACTAGAACTAAACTCTGCTTCTTTCACGATGAAATGTTGCAATTCTTGGCCAGCATCCAGTTGACTAAAATAGCTGCGCTTTTTCCACGATGAATTGTGGCCCCTTCTTTGGCTGTAAAGTGGACTAGAACTGAACCCTGGTATTTTCACGACGAATTCTTGCCCTTTTTTGCCTGTAGATTGGACTAGAACTGAAGCCTGCTACCTTCACGATGTATTGTTGCCCTTTTTTGACTGTAGATTGGACCAGAACTTCCTCTGCTTTTTTCGCGCTAAAGTTTTGCAATTCTTCGCCAGCATTTAGTGGACTAGAACTACCTGCGCGTTTTTCACGAATTGTGGGCCTTCTTTGGCTGCAAAGTAGACTAGAACTGAGCTCTGGTACTTTCACGATGAAGTGTTTCCCTTTTTGAATGTAGAGTGGACTAGAACAAAACCTCGGCTTCTTTAACGATGAAATGCTGCAATTCATGGCTAGCATCCAGTTTACTAGAACTAGCTGCATTTTTTACGTTCAATTGTTGCCCTTCTTTGGCTGTAAAGTGGACTAGAACTGAACTGTGGCACTTTTCCGACGAATTGTTGCCCTTTTTTGCCCCGTAGAGTGGACTAGAACTAAAGCCTGCTACCTTCACGATGAATTGTTGCCCATTTTTGACTGTAAGATTGGACTAGAACTAAACTCTGCTTCTTTCACGATGAAATGTAGCAATTCTTGGCCAGCATCCAGTTGACTAAAATAGCTGTGCTTTTTTCACGATGAATTGTGGCCCTCTTTAGCTGTAAAGTGGACTGAAACGGAACTCTGGTATTTTCACGACGAATTGTTGCTCTTTTTTGCCTGTAGAATGGACTAGAACTGAAGTCTGCTACCTTCACGATGAATTGTTGCCCTTTTTTGAAACTAGAGTTGACTTGAACTTCCTCTGCTTCTTTCACGATGAAGTTTTGCAATTGCTTTGCCAGAATCTAGTTGACTAGAACTACCTGCGCTTTTTCCACGATGAATTGTGGCCCTTCTTTGGCTGTAAAGTAGACTAGAACTGAACTCTGGTACTTTCACGATGAATTGTTGCCTACTTTTTTTGCCTGTAGAGTTGACTTGAACTGAAGTCTGCTACCTTCACGATGAATTGTTGCCCTTTTTTTAATGTAGAGTTGACTAGAACTTCCTCTGCTTCTTTCACGATGAAGTTTTGCAATTCTTCGCCAGCATCTAGTGGACTAGAACTACCTGCGCGTTTTTCACGAATTGTGGCCCTTCTTTGGCTGTAAAGTAGACTAGAACTGAACTCTGGTACTTTCAAGATGAATTGTTGCGCTTATTTGCCTTTAGTGTGGACGAGAACTGAAGTCTGCACCTTGACGATGCATTGTTGCCTTTTTTAACTGTAGAATGGACGAGAAACTGACTCTGCTACCTTCAGCATGAATGTTGCCAGTTCTGCGCTTGTAGAGTTGTCTAGAACTTCCTCCGCTTCTTTCACGATGAAGTTTTGCAATTCTTCGCCAGCCTCTAGTTGACTAGAACAAACATGCACATTTTCATGGCGAATTGTGGCCCTTCTTTGGCTGTAAAGCAGACTAAAACTGAACTCTGATACTTTCACGATGAATTGTTGCCCTTTTTTGACTGTAGAGTGACTAGAAACTTATCTCTGCTACCTTCACGTTGATTGTTGCCCTTTTTTGACTGTAGAGTGGACTAGAACTTAACCACTGTTTCTTTCACAATGAAATATTGCTATTCTTGGCCAGCATCCAGTTGACTCGAAGTATCTGCATTTTTAACGATGAATTGTGGCCCTCCTTTTGCTGTAAAGTGGAAGTAGAACTGAACTCTGGTACTTTCATGATGAATTGTTGCCCTTATTTGCCTTTAGTGTGGACGAGAACTCAAGTCTGCTACCTTGACGATGCATTGTTGCCCGTTTTTGACTGTAGAGTGGACTAGAACTAAACTCTGCTCCCTTGACCATGAATTTGTTGCCGTTCTTCACTTGTAGAGTTGACTAGAACTTCCTCTGCTTCTTTCACGATGAAGTTTTGCAATTCTTCGCCAGAATCTAGTTGACCTTGAACTACCTGCGCTTTTTTAACGGTGAATTGTGGCCCTTCTTTGGGATTAAAGTAGCCTAAAACTGAACTCTGGCATTTCACGATGAATTGTTGCCCTTTTTTTGACTGTAGAGTGGACTAGAACTGAACTCTGTTTTTTTGACATTGAAATATTGCTATTCTATTCTTGGCCAGCATCCAGTTGACTAGAACTAGCTGTCTTTTTTACGGTGATTGTGTGCCTTGTTTGGCTGTAAAGTGGACTAGAACGACCTGTACTCTGGTACTGTAGAATTCATGATGAATTGTTGCCCTTTTTGCCTGTAGAGTGGACTAGAACTGAAGTCTGCTACCTTGACCATGAATGTTTTGCCGTTCTTCATGTAGATTGTTGCCCTTTTTTGACTTAAGTTTCACTTTCTCTGCTTCTGTAGATTCACGACTTCCTCTGCTTTTTTCGCGAAGTTTTGCAATTCTTCGCCAGCATATAGTGGACTAGAACTACCTGCGCATTTTTCCACGAATTGTGGCCCTTGTTTGGCTGTAAAGTAGACTAGAACTGAACTCTGGTACTTTCACGACGAATTGTTGCCCTTTTTTGCCTGTAGAGTGGACAAGACTGAAGCCTGCTTCGTTCACTTAACATGAATTGTTTCCTCTGCTTTTTTCGCGCTTCTAAAGTTTGCAATTCTTCGCCAGCATCTAGTGGACTAGAACTACCTGCGCGTTTTTCACGATGAATTGTGGCCCTTCTTTGGCTGTAAAGTAGACTAGAACTGAACTCTGGTACTTTCAAGATGAATTGTTGCGCTTATTTGCCTTTAGTGTGGACGAGAACTGAAGTCTGCTACCTTGACGATGCATTGTTGCCCTTTTTTAACTGTAGAATGGACGAGAACTTGACTCTGCTACCTTCAGCATGAATTGTTGCCGTTCTTCGCTTGTAGAGTTGTCTAGAACTTCCTCCGCTTCTTTCACGATGAAGTTTTGCAATTTTTCGCCAGCATCTAGTTGACTAGAACAACATGCACATTTTTCATGGCGAATTGTGGCCCTTCTTTGGCTGTAAAGCAGACTAAAACTGAACTCTGATACTTTCACGATGAATTGTTGCCCTTTTTTGACTGTAGAGTGGACTAGAACTTATCTCTGCTACCTTCACGTTGAATTGTTGCCCTTTTTTGACTGTAGAGTGGACTAGAACTTAACACTGTTTCTTTCACAATGAAATATTGCTATTCTTGGCCAGCATCCAGTTGACTCGAAGTATCTGCAATTTTTAACGATGAATTGTGGCCCTCCTTTTGCTGTAAAGTGGAGTAGAACTGAACTCTGGTACTTTCATGATGAATTGTTGCCCTTATTTGCCTTTAGTGTGGACGAGAACTCAAGTCTGCTACCTTGACGATGCATTGTTGCCCGTTTTTGACTGTAGAGTGGACTAGAACTAAACTCTGCTCCCTTGACCAATGAATTGTTGCCGTTCTTCACTTGTAGAGTTGACTAGAACTTCCTCTGCTTTTTCACGATGAAGTTTTGCAATTCTTCGCCAGAATCTAGTTGACTTGAACTACCTGCGCTTTTTTAACGGTGAATTGTGGCCCTTCTTTGGGATTAAAGTAGCCTAAAACTGAACTCTGGCATTTCACAATGAATTGTTGCCCTTTTTTGACTGTAGAGTGGACTAGAACTTAACTCTGTTTCTTTGACATTGAAATATTGCTATTCTTGGCCAGCATCCAGTTGACTAGAACTAGCTGTGTTTTTTACGGTGAATTGTGTGCCTTGTTTGGCTGTAAAGTGGACTAGAACGGTACTCTGGTACTTTCATGATGAATTGTTGCCCTTTTTTGCCTGTAGAGTGGACTAGAACTGAAGCCTGCTACCTTCACGATGTATTGTTGCCCTTTTTTGACTGTAGATTGGACCAGAACTTCCTCTGCTTTTTTCGCGCTAAAGTTTTGCAATTCTTCGCCAGCATTTAGTGGACTAGAACTACCTGCGCGTTTTTCGCGAATTGTGGCCCTTCTTTGGCTGTAAAGTAGACTAGAACTGAACTCTGGTATTTTCACGACGAATTCTTGCCCTTTTTTGCCTGTAGAGTGGACTAAAACTGAAGCCTGCTACCTTCACGATGTATTGTTGCCCTTTTTTGACTGTAGATTGGACCAGAACTTCCTCTGCTTTTTTCGCGCTAAAGTTTTGCAATTCTTCGCCAGCATTTAGTGGACTAGAACTACCTGCGCGTTTTTCACGAATTGTGGGCCTTCTTTGGCTGCAAAGTAGACTAGAACTGAGCTCTGGTACTTTCACGATGAATTGTTTCCCTTTTTTGAATGTAGAGTGGACTAGAACAAAACTCTGCTTCTTTAACGATGAAATGCTGCAATTCATGGCTAGTATCCAGTTTACTAGAACTAGCTGCATTTTTTACGTTCAATTGTTGCCCTTCTTTGGCTGTAAAGTGGACTAGAACTGAACTGTGGCACTTTTCCGGCGAATTGTTGCCCTTTTTTGCCCGTAGAGTGGACTAGAACTAAAGCCTGCTACCTTCACGATGAATTGTTGCCCTTTTTTGAAACTAGAGTTGACTTGAACTTCCTCTGCTTCTTTCACGATGAAGTTTTGCAATTCTTTGCCAGAATCTAGTTGACTAGAACTACCTGCGCTTTTTCCACGATGAATTGTGGCCCTTCTTTGGCTGTAAAGTAGACTAGAACTGAACTCTGGTACTTTCACGATGAATTGTTGCCCTTTTTTGCCTGTAGAGTTGACTTGAACTGAAGTCTGCTACCTTCACGATGAATTGTTGCCCTTTTTTGACTGTAGATTGGACTAGAACTTCCTCTGCTTCTTTCGCGATAAAGTTTGCAATTCTTCGCCAGCATCTAGTGGACTAGAACTACCTGCGCGTTTTTAGTGAATTGTGGCCTTTCTTTGGCTGTAAAGTAGACTAGAAGGGAACTCTGGTAAATTCACGATGAATTGTTGCTCTTTTGTGCCTGTAGAATGAACTAGAACTGAAGTCTGCTACCTTCACGGTGAATTGTTGCCCTTTTTTTACTGTAGATTCGACTAGAACTAAACTCTGCTTCTTTAACGATGAAATGTTGCAATATTTTTTTTAATTAACTATGGGGTTTTACGTGCCAAAACCAGTTCTGATTATGAGGCACGCCGTAGTGGGGGACTCCAGAAATTTGGACCACCTGTGGTTCTTTAACGTGCACTTAAATCTAAGTACACGGGTGTTTTCGCATTTCGCCCCCATCGAAATGCGGCCGCCGTGGCCGGGATTCGATCCCTCGACCTCGTGCTCAGCAGCCCAACACCATAGCCACTGAGCAACCACGGCGGGTTTTGCAATATTTGGCCAGCATCCAGTTGACTAGAAATAGCTGCGCTTTTTGAACGATGACTGGTGGCACTTCTTCGGCTGTAATGTGGACAAGAGCTTAACTCTGGTATTTTCACGATTAATTGTTGCTCTTTTTTGCCTGTAGAATGGACTAGAACTGAAGTCTGCTACCTTCACGATGAGTTGTTGCCCTTTTTTGACTGTAGAGTGGAATAGAACTAAACTCTGCTTCTTTCACGATGAAATGTTGCAATTCTTGGCCAGCATCCAGTTGACTAAAAATAGCTGCGCATTTTCCACGGTGAATTGTGGCCCTTCTTTGGCTGTAAAGTGGACTATAACTGAACTCTGGTATTTTAACGACGAATTCTTGCCCTTTTTTGCCTGTAGAGTGGACTAGAACTGAAGACTGCTACCTTCACGATGAATTGTTGCCCTTTTTTGACTGTAGATTGGACTAGAACTTCCTCTGCTTCTTTCGCGATAAAGTTTTGCAATTCTTCGCCAGCATCTAGTGGACTAGAACTACCTGCGCGTTTTTAGTGAATTGTGGCCCTTCTTTGGCTGTAAAGTAGACTAGAACTGAACTCTGGTACGTTCAAGATGAATTGTTGGCCTTTTTTGACTGTAGAGCGGACTAGAACTTAACTCTGCTTCTTTCACGATAAAATGTTGCAATTCTTGGCCAGCATCCTGTTCACTAGCAATGGCTGTGCTATTTTCACGATGAATTGTGGCCCTTCTTTGGCTGTAAAGTAGACTAGAACTGAACTCTGGTACTTTCATGATGAATTGTTGCCCTTATATGCCTGTAGTGTGGTCGAGAACTGAAGTCTGCTACCTTGACGATGCATTGTTGCCCTTTTTTGACTGTAGAGGGGACTACAACTAAACTCTGCATCCTTGACCGTGAATTGTTGCGGTTCTTCGCTTGTAGAGTTGACAAGAACTTCCTCTGCTTCTTTCACGATGAAGTTTTGCAATTCTTCGCCAGCATCTAGTTGACTAGAACTACCTGCGCTATTTTCACGATGAATTAGGCCCTTATTTGGCTGTAAAGTGGACTAGAACTGAACTCTGTTATTTTCACGACGAATTCTTGCATTTTTTTTTGCCTCTAGAGTGGACTAGAACTGAAGCCTTCTACCTTCACGATGAATTGTTGCCCTTTTTTGACTGTAGATTGGAGTAGAACTTCCTCTGCTTCTTTCACGATGAAGTTTTGCAATTCTTCGCCAGCTTCCAGTTGACTAGAACTAGCTGCGCTTTTTCCACGATGAATTGGGGCTCTTCTTTGGCTGTAAAGTGGACTATAACAGAACTCTGGTACTTTCCCGACGAATTGTTGCTCTTTTTGCCTGTATAATGAACTAGAACTGAAGTCTCCTACCTTCACGATGAAATGTTGCCCTTTTTTTACTGTAGAATGAACTAGAACTAGACTCTGCTACCTTCAGCATGAATTGTTGCCGTTCTTCGCTTGTAGAGTTGTCTAGAACTTCCTCTGCTTCTTTCACGATGAAGTTTTGCAATTCTTCGCCAGCATCTAGTTGACTAGAACTACATGGACATTTTTCACGGCGAATTGTGGCACTTCTTTGGCTGTAAAGTAGACTAGAACTGAACTCTGATAGTTTCACGATGAATTGTTGCCCTTGTTTGACTGTAGAGTGGACTAGAACTAAACTCTGCTTCTTTCACGATGAAATGTTGCAATATTTTTTAAATTAACTATGGGGTTTTACGTGCCAAAACAAGTTCTGATTATGAGGCACGCCGTAGTGGGGGACTCCGGAAATTTGGACCACCTGTGGTTCTTTAACGTGCACCTAAATCTAAGTACATGGGTGTTTTCGCATTTCGCCCCCATCGAAATGCGGCCGCCGTGGCCGGGATTCGATCCCGCGACCTCGTGCTCAGCAGCCCAACACCATAGCCACTGAGTATCCACGGCGGGTGTTGCAATATTTGGCCAGCATCCAGTTGACTAGAAATAACTGCGCTTTTTGAACGATGACGGGTGGCACTTCTTCGGCTGTAATGTGGACAAGAACTTAACTCTGCTACCCTCACGATGAGTTGTTGCCCTTTTTTTTCTGTAGAGTGTACTAGAACTAAACTCTGCTTCTTTCACGATGAAATGTTGCAATTCTTGGCCAGCATCCAGTTGACAAAAAATAGCTGCGCTTTTTCCACCATGAATTGTGGCCCTTCTTTGGCTGTAAAGTGGACTAGAACTGAACTCTCGTATTTTCACGACGAATTCTTGCCCTTTTTTGCCTGTAGAGTGGACTAGAACTGAAGCCTGCTACCTTCACGATGAATTGTTGCCCTTTTTTGACTGTAGAGTGGACTACAACTAAACTCTGCTTCCTTGACCGTGAATTGTTGCCGTTCTTTGCTGTAGAGTTGACAAGAACTTCCTCTGCTTCTTTCACGATGAAGTTTTGCAATTCTTGGCCAGCATCCAGTTGACTAGAACTAACTGCGCTTTTTCCACGATGAATTGTGGCTCTTCTTTGGGATTAAAGTGGACTATAACAGAACTCTGGTAGTTTCCCGTCGAATTGTTGCTCTTTTTGCCTGTATAATGGACTAGAACTGAAGTCTGCTACCTTCACGATGAATTGTTGCCCTTTTTTAACTGTAGAATGGACGAGAACTTGACTCTGCTACCTTCAGCAGGAATTGTTGCGTTCTTCGCTTGTAGAGTTGTCTAGAACTTCCTCTGCTTCTTTCACGATGAAGTTTTGCAATTCTTCGCCAGCATCTACTTGACTTGAACAACATGCACATTTTTCATGGCGAATTGTGGCCCTTCTTTGGCTGTAAAGCAGACTAAAACTGAACTCTGATACTTTCACGATGAATTGTTGCCCTTTTTTTACTGTAGAGTGGACTAGAACTTATCTCTGCTACCTTCACGTTGAATTGTTGCCCTTTTTTGACTGTAGAGTGGACTAGAACTTAACACTGTTTCTTTCACAATGAAATATTGCTATTCTTGGCCAGCATCCAGTTGACTCGAAGTATCTGCATTTTTAACGATGAATTGTGGCCCTCCTTTTGCTGTAAAGTGGAGTAGAACTGAACTCTGGTACTTTCATGATGAATTGTTGCCCTTATTTGCCTTTAGTGTGGACGAGAACTCAAGTCTGCTACCTTGACGATGCATTGTTGCCCGTTTTTGACTGTAGAGTGGACTAGAACTAAACTCTGCTCCCTTGACCATGAATTGTTGCCGTTCTTCACTTGTAGAGTTGACTAGAACTTCCTCTGCTTCTTTTCCACGATGAAGTTTTGGCAATTCTTCGCCAGAATCTGGTTGACTAGAACTACCTGCGCTTTTTTAACGGTGAATTGTGGCCCTTCTTTGGTTGTAAGTAGACTAAAACTGAACTCTGGCATTTCACGATGAATTGTTGCCCTTTTTGACTGTAAGTGGACTAGAACTTAACTCTGTTTCTTTGGACATTGAAATATTGCTATACTTGGCCAGCATCCAGTTGACTAGTACTAGCTGTGTTTTTTTACAGTGAATGGTGTCCTGTTTGGCTGTAGAGTCGACTAGAACTAAACGTCTGCTACATTCACAATGAAATGTTTGCAATATTTTTTTGATTAACTATGGGGTTTTACGTGCCAAAAACCAGTTCTGATTATGAGGCACGCCGTAGTGGAGGACTCCGGAAATTTGACCACCTGTGTTCTTTTAACGTGCACCTAAATCTAAGTACTCGGGTGTTTTCGCATTTCGCCCCCATCGAAATGCGGCCGCCATGGCCGGGATTCGATCCCGCGACCTCGTGCCAGCAGCCCAACACCATAGTCACTGAGATACCAGGGCGGGTGTTGCAATATTTGGGCCAGCATCCAGTTGACTAGAAATAGCTGCGCTTTTTGAACAATGAGTGGTGCACTTCTTGTGGCTGTAATGTGGACAAGAACTTAACTCCTGGTATTTTCCCGATGAATTGTTGCTCTTTTTGCCTGTAGAATGGACTAGAACTGAAGTCTGCTACTTTTCACATGAATTGTTGCCCTTTGTTGAAACTAGAGTTAACTTGAACTTCCTCTGCTTCTTTCACGGTGAAGTTTTGCAAGTCTAACGCCAGAATCTAGTTGACTAGAACTACCTGCGCTTTTCCACGATGAATTGTGGCCCTTCTTTGGCTGTAAAGTGGACTAGAACTGAACTCTGGTATTTTCACGACGAATTGTTGCCCTTTTTTGCCTGTAGAATGGACTAGAACTGAAGTCTCTACCTTCTCGATCAGTTGTTGCCCTTTTTGACTGTAGAGTGACTAGAACTAAACTCTGCTTCTTTCACGATGAAATGTTGCAATTCTTGGCCAGCATCCAGTTGACTAAAATAGCTGCGCTTTTTCCACGATGAATTGTGGCCCTCTTTGGCTGTAAAGTGGACTAGAACTGAACTCTGGTATTTTCACGACGAATTCTTGCCCTTTTTGCCTGTAGATTGGACTAGAACTGAAGCCTGCTACCTTCACGATGTATTGTTGCCCTTTTTTGACTGTAGATTGGACCAGAACTTCCTCTGCTTTTTTCGCGCTAAAGTTTTGCAATTCTTCGCCAGCATTTAGTGGACTAGAACTACCTGCGCGTTTTTTCACGAATTGTGGGCCTTCTTTGGCTGCAAAGTAGACTAGAACTGAGCTCTGGTACTTCACGATGAATTGTTTCCCTTTTTTGAATGTAGAGTGGACTAGAACAAAACTCTGCTTCTTTAACGATGAATGCTGCAATTCATGCTAGCATCCAGTTACTAGAACTAGCTGCATTTTTTATACGTTCAATTGTTGCCCTTCTTTGGCTGTAAAGTGGACTAGAACTGAACTGTGGCACTTTTCCGACGAATTGTTGCCCTGTTTTGCCCGTAGAGTGGACTAGAACTAAAGCCTGCTACCTTCACGATGAATTGTTGCCCATTTTTACTGTAGATTGGACTAGAACTAAACTCTGCTTCTTTCACGATGAAAGGTAGCAATTCTGGCCAGCATCCAGTTGACTAAAATAGCTGTGCTTTTTTCACGATGAATTGTGGCCCTTCTTTAGCTGTAAAGTGGACTAGAACTGAACTCTGGTATTTTCACGACGAATTGTTGCTCTTTTTGCCTGAAATGAACTAGAACTGAAGTCTGCTACCTTCACGATGAATTGTTGCCCTTTTTGAAACTAGAGTTGACGTGAACTTCCTCTGCTTCTTTCACGATGAAGTTTTGCAATTCTTGCCAGAATCTAGTTGACTAAACTACCTGCGATTTTTCCAACGATGAATTGTGGCCCTTCTTTGCTGTAAAGTAGACTAGAACTGAACTCTGGTACTTTCACGATGAATTGTTGCCCTTTTTTGCCTGTAGAGTTGACTTTAACTGAAGTCTGCTACCTTCACCGATGAATTGTTGCCCTTTTTTAATGTAGAGTTGACTAGAACTTCCTCTGCTTCTTTCACGATGAAGTTTTGCAATTCTTCGCCAGCATCTAGTGGACTAGAACTACCTGCGCGTTTTCACGAATTGTGGCCCTTCTTTGGCTGTAAAGTAGCTAGACTGAACTCTGGTACTTTCAAGATGATTGTTGCGCTTATTTGCCTTTAGTGTGGACGAGAACTGAGTCTGCTACCTTGACGATGCATTGTGTGCCCTTTTTTAACTGTAGAATGGACGAGAACTTGACTCTGCTACCTTCAGCATGAAGTGTTGCCGTTCTTCGCTTGTAGAGTTGTCTAGACTTCCTCCGCTTCTTTCACGATGAGTTTTCAATTCTTCGCCAGCATCTAGTTTGACTAGAAACAACATGCACATTTTTCATGGCGAATTGTGGCCCTTCTTTGGCTTAAAGCAGACTAAAACTGAACTCTGATACTTTCAACGATGATTGTTGCCCCTTTTTTGACTGTAGAGTGGACTAGAACTTATCGTCTGCTACCTTCACGTTGAATGTGTTGCCCTTTTTTGACTGTAGAGGTGGACTAGACTTAACACTGTGTTCTTCACAATGAAATATTGCTATTCTGGCCACAGCCAGTTGACTCGAAGTATCTGCATTTTTAACGATGAATTGTGGCCCTCCTTATTTGCGGTAAAGTGGAGTAGAACTGAACTCTGGTACTTTCATGATGAATTGTTGCCCTTATTTGCTTTAGTGTGGACGAGAACTGAAGTCTGCTACCTTGACGATGCATTGTTGCCCGTTTTTGACTGTAGAGTGGACTAGAACTAAACTCTGCTCCCTTGACCATGAATTGTTGCCGTTCTTCACTTGTAGAGTTGACTAGAACTTCCTCTGCGTCTTTCACGATGAAGTTTTGCAATTCTTCGCCAGAATCTAGTTGACTTGAACTACCTGCGCTTTTTTAACGGTGAATTGTGGCCCTTCTTTGGGATTAAAGTAGCCTAAACTGAACTCTGGCATTTCACAATGAATTGTTGCCCTTTTTTGACTGTAGAGTGGACTAGAACTTAACTCTGTTTCTTGAATTGAAATATTGCTATTCTTGGCCAGCATCCAGTTGACTAGAACTAGCTGTGTTTTTTACGGTGAATTGTGTGCCTTGTTTGGCTGTAAAGTGGACTAGAATGGTACTCTGGTACTTTCATGATGAATTGTTGCCCTTTTTTGCCTGTAGAGTGGACTAGAACTGAAGCCTGCTACCTTCACGATGTATTGTTGCCCTTTTTTGACTGTAGATTGGACCAGAACTTCCTCTGCTTTTTTCGCGCTAAAGTTTTGCAATTCTTCGCCAGCATTTAGTGGACTAGAACTACCTGCGCGTTTTTCGCGAATTGTGGCCCTTCTTTGGCTGTAAAGTAGACTAGAACTGAACTCTGGTACTTTCAAGATGAATTGTTGCGCTTATTTGCCTTTAGTGTGGACGAGAACTGAAGTCTGCTACCTTGACGATGCATTGTTGCCCTTTTTTAACTGTAGAATGGACGAGAACTTGACTCTGCTACCTTCAGCATGAATTGTTGCCGTTCTTCGCTTGTAGAGTTGTCTAGAACTTCCTCCGCTTCTTTCACGATGAAGTTTTGCAATTCTTCGCCAGCATCTAGTTGACTAGAACAACATGCACATTTTTCATGGCGAATTGTGGCCCTTCTTTGGCTGTAAAGCAGACTAAAACTGAACTCTGATACTTTCACGATGAATTGTTGCCCTTTTTTGACTGTAGAGTGGACTAGAACTTATCTCTGCTACCTTCACGTTGAATTGTTGCCCTTTTTTGACTGTAGAGTGGACTAGAACTTAACACTGTTTCTTTCACAATGAAATATTGCTATTCTTGGCCAGCATCCAGTTGACTCGAAGTATCTGCATTTTTTAACGATGAATTGTGGCCCTCCTTTTGCTGTAAAGTGGAGTAGAACTGAACTCTGGTACTTTCATGATGAATTGTTGCCCTTATTTGCCTTTAGTGTGGACGAGAACTCAAGTCTGCTACCTTGACGATGCATTGTTGCCCGTTTTTGACTGTAGAGTGGACTAGAACTAAACTCTGCTCCCTTGACCATGAATTGTTGCCGTTCTTCACTTGTAGAGTTGACTAGAACTTCCTCTGCTTCTTTCACGATGAAGTTTTGCAATTCTTCGCCAGAATCTAGTTGACTTGAACTACCTGCGCTTTTTTAACGGTGAATTGTGGCCCTTCTTTGGGATTAAAGTAGCCTAAAACTGAACTCTGGCATTTCACAATGAATTGTTGCCCTTTTTTGACTGTAGAGTGGACTAGAACTTAACTCTGTTTCTTTGACATTGAAATATTGCTATTCTTGGCCAGCATCCAGTTGACTAGAACTAGCTGTGTTTTTTACGGTGAATTGTGTGCCTTGTTTGGCTGTAAAGTGGACTAGAACGGTACTCTGGTACTTTCATGATGAATTGTTGCCCTTTTTTGCCTGTAGAGTGGACTAGAACTGAAGCCTGCTACCTTCACGATGTATTGTTGCCCTTTTTTGACTGTAGATTGGACCAGAACTTCCTCTGCTTTTTTCGCGCTAAAGTTTTGCAATTCTTCGCCAGCATTTAGTGGACTAGAACTACCTGCGCGTTTTTCGCGAATTGTGGCCCTTCTTTGGCTGTAAAGTAGACTAGAACTGAACTCTGGTATTTTCACGACGAATTCTTGCCCTTTTTTGCCTGTAGAGTGGACTAGAACTGAAGCCTGCTACCTTCACGATGTATTGTTGCCCTTTTTTGACTGTAGATTGGACCAGAACTTCCTCTGCTTTTTTCGCGCTAAAGTTTTGCAATTCTTCGCCAGCATTTAGTGGACTAGAACTACCTGCGCGTTTTTCACGAATTGTGGGCCTTCTTTGGCTGCAAAGTAGACTAGAACTGAGCTCTGGTACTTTCACGATGAATTGTTTCCCTTTTTTGAATGTAGAGTGGACTAGAACAAAACTCTGCTTCTTTAACGATGAAATGCTGCAATTCATGGCTAGTATCCAGTTTACTAGAACTAGCTGCATTTTTTACGTTCAATTGTTGCCCTTCTTTGGCTGTAAAGTGGACTAGAACTGAACTGTGGCACTTTTCCGACGAATTGTTGCCCTTTTTTCCCCTTAGAGTGGACTAGAACTAAAGCCTGCTACCTTCACGATGAATTGTTGCCCATTTTTGACTGTAGATTGGACTAGAACTAAACTCTGCTTCTTTCACGATGAAATGTAGCAATTCTTGGCCAGCATCCAGTTGACTAAAAATAGCTGTGCTTTTTTCACGATGAATTGTGGCCCTTCTTTAGCTGTAAAGTGGACTAGAACTGAACTCTGGTATTTTCACGACGAATTGTTGCTCTTTTTTGCCTGTAGAATGGACTAGAACTGAAGTCTGCTACCTTCACGATGAATTGTTGCCCTTTTTTGAAACTAGAGTTGACTTGAACTTCCTCTGCTTCTTTCACGATGAAGTTTTGCAATTCTTTGCCAGAATCTAGTTGACTAGAACTACCTGCGCTTTTTCCACGATGAATTGTGGCCCTTCTTTGGCTGTAAAGTAGACTAGAACTGAACTCTGGTACTTTCACGATGAATTGTTGCCCTTTTTTGCCTGTAGAGTTGACTTGAACTGAAGTCTGCTACCTTCACGATGAATTGTTGCCCTTTTTTTAATGTAGAGTTGACTAGAACTTCCTCTGCTTCTTTCACGATGAAGTTTTGCAATTCTTCGCCAGCATCTAGTGGACTAGAACTACCTGCGCGTTTTTCACGAATTGTGGCCCTTCTTTGGCTGTAAAGTAGACTAGAACTGAACTCTGGTACTTTCACGATGAATTGTTGCCCTTTTTTGACTGTAGAGTGGACTAGAACTTATCTCTGCTACCTTCACGTTGAATTGTTGCCCTTTTTTGACTGTAGAGTGGACTAGAACTTAACACTGTTTCTTTCACAATGAAATATTGCTATTCTTGGCCAGCATCCAGTTGACTCAAAGTATCTGCATTTTTAACGATGAATTGTGGCCCTCCTTTTGCTGTAAAGTGGAGTAGAACTGAACTCTGGTACTTTCATGATGAATTGTTGCCCTTATTTGCCTTTAGTGTGGACGAGAACTCAAGTCTGCTACCTTGACGATGCATTGTTGCCCGTTTTTGACTGTAGAGTGGACTAGAACTAAACTCTGCTCCCTTGACCATGAATTGTTGCCGTTCTTCACTTGTAGAGTTGACTAGAACTTCCTCTGCTTCTTTCACGATGAAGTTTTGCAATTCTTCGCCAGAATCTGGTTGACTAGAACTACCTGCGCTTTTTTAACGGTGAATTGTGGCCCTTCTTTGGTTGTAAAGTAGACTAAAACTGAACTCTGGCATTTCACGATGAATTGTTGCCCTTTTTTTACTGTAGAGTGGACTAGAACTTAACTCTGTTTCTTTGACATTGAAATATAGCTATTCTTGGCCAGCATCCAGTTGACTAGAACTAGCTGTGTTTTTTACGGTGAATTGTGTGCCTTGTTTGGCTGTAAAGTGGACTAGAACGGTACTCTGGTACTTTCATGATGAATTGTTGCCCTTTTTTGCCTGTAGAGTGGACTAGAACTGAAGTCTTCTACCTTGACCATGAATCGTTGCCGTTCTTTGCCTGTAGAGTGGACTAGAACTTCTGCTTCTTTCATCATGAAATATCGCAGTTCTTGGCCAGCATCCAGTTGACTAGAACTAGCTGTGCTTTTTTCAGGATGAATTGTGGCCCTTCTTTGGCTGTAAAGTGGACTAGAAGTGAACTTTGGTATTTATACGATGAATTGTTGCCCTTTTTTGGGCTGATTACAAAATTGGGCTGATTACAAGTTTTACGCCGCTGTATTTAAACGGACAGTCGCTAAATCTAAAGAAGATTATTATAGCAAGCACTATGATTTCCTTTCAAATCCCAAAAACAAAAAAATCGCTGTTTAAATATATGCTAAATTGCAAAAATTCTGCCACCACCAATTAATATTGATTATGTAACTCTATCATCTGATGAAATGACATTGTCACTAGAACAGATTGCAAAATGCTTCGAGCGTAGATGCATGTCATCTTTGTCACATAACTTGCAAAAACTAGCCCTAACGTTTGACTTTACTTGAGTTACTTTGCCTGAATTAGCTCAAGTAATTCGAAACTTACCGGTGTCAGCTCCAGGTCCTGAGGGAATTACAGTGCATAAGATAAAAATTTTATTCGAACTCTCTCCTTGTGATCTGCTAAGCATTATAAACTATTCTCTAAACATCGGCTGGATACGATACGATTGGAAACCAGCTAAAGTAATCCCGATACAAGGATTAGGTTACACCGTAGAAAATACCAGACCTATACCTCCTATTTCTAATAAGGTCAAACTCATACTGAGGGTTATACATGACAGAATTACTGTCGGGATGGCGGATAATTTATTATTAAATCAAAATCAAATAGGCTTCAGAGCTGACTGCTCAATATAGTGTGCCCATGCTGATTTAGAGAGCCGCATACAACTCGCTGGAAAAAGAAGACAATATGCCGCTTTAGTTGCATTAGACATAGCTAAAGCATATTACTCTGTGGAACATAGTTTTACTGAATTTACTACGGAATCATGATGTCCCAAATTAAATTATTGCGTAGTTGCCAGAATTTTTGAGATCAAGATAATTTTATTGCTTTGAGGATGGCTGCTCTTCGTCTAAATTCTGAATCGTGGTGTCTCCCAAGGAGCAGTCCTATCTCCAATATTATTTAACATATTAATGAGCTGTATTCCAGCCAGTCAAGACGTGCACGTTACGTTTATGCAGACGATATTGCAGTCTTCGCGGCCGACAACGAAATATATTCTTTATACCAAAAATTGCAGAGATACTTGAGTATGCTTGAGGTATGGCTTCAATCAATTTCCATGTCATTAAATGTAAGTAAAAGCGCAATATTGGTGTTCCCACTTATGGATCTGGTTTCAATCGCAACACTTTACAATCAACAACCCATTCCCCAGGTTGAGTCTCTTAAATATTTAGGTATCATTTATGACGGAAAACTCAACTGGAGTCCACATATAGAAAATGTGGCATCTAAGGCTCAGCGTGCTTTAGGTCTACTACGCAGACTGAGCAATCGAAAATATGCGCTACGTAGGGAAGCCCTCATAATAATATACAAAATGTACATGCGTCCAATATTGGAATTCGGCTGTTTATTGTTCTCGGGAAGGCCTGCTTATAAAACTAAGCCTCTGGTTATTTTGGAGCGTGAAGCCCTGCGCCTATGCCTGGGACTCCCTAGGTTTGTAGCAAACAATGTTCTTTATCAGGAAGCGCGCCTACCAACATTGCCCAGCAGACTCCTCATCTTGACGATACAAACATTTCTAAAATTTTACAGTTCTCGAGTTAGACGATCTGAATATGTATTTATAAACGATGCAAACTCCTTTTTTCTTGCTCATTGGCCACGTTTTCACATCCCACAGATTATTTTTGTACAAAAGCAATTAGACAGTTTAAATGTAAAAATTCGAGACCTTATTCCATCATATGACTCAAATCAGAATTTAAAGATTGAATTCGATGAAATTTTCCCACAGAACCCTAAGTTTCATTCAGTCAGCTTATTAAATAATATGTTGAAGAAGGGTAAAAAGAAGGACACCGACCAATAAAAAATACAAGAAAAGACGTTTCGGCTCCCCTGACGGGAGCCTTGTTCACTATGAAATCAAGGACGTGTGATACAATGTTTATATGTTTTTAAAATATGACGTAAGCAGCGCGTGTAGATGGGGGGGGGGGGAGGGTTCCGTCATTCCGGTTGAGGGTGTTATCTGTGATTTGGATTAGGAGGGATTCCAAGTGGTGTCTTGAAGTCAAATTTCTTTCTTTTTCTAATATCTTGGCGTTATCCCAATCAATCCTGTGGCCCTAGTCACCTGCATGTTCTGCAAAGGCGTTTGATGCGACTTTTTTCTATTTGACATCGTTGACATGCTGCTTCAACCGCTGTTCGAAATTGCCTGTCTCGCCGATATATACGCAGTCGCAGTCTTCACATGGAATCCCGTTGACGATGCTAGGAAACTTTGTCTTCAGAAGCTTGTCCCTTACGTTTACCAGCAGATGGTGTAATTTTTGGGATGGCATGTGAGGTACCTGGACGTTTACGGATGTGTTTCGTTTTGTAGACCCAAGGCACAAAGGGGTGTACCTCTCCCTTCTGTGCACTAATGGTTCGGCGCCGGCGCTCTACGGTTTGCCAAAAATACGTAAACCCAACGTCCCGATGCGACCAATTGTTGACTTTACTCGCTCTCCGCTTCATAAACTGTCCAAATACCTTCATAAGCTTCTTTGCCCTCTCGTTGAAAGAGGCGCCACTCACGTTCGCCATTCTGAAGACTTCATAAACAAGATTCGTCATTTTAAACCTGACGATCAGGAAGCGCTTGTCTCGTTCGACGTCGTGTCGCTTTCTACAAGCGTTCCTATTCGACTCGCCGCGGAAACCTGCACCGCCGCTCTGGACGACGACCCTACCCTACCAGAAAGGACACCCATCGATGTTGCTGACTTGAATAGGCTCCTTCTGTTCTGCCTGGAGAACACCTACTTCACTTTTGAAGGCACCTTCTACAGGCAAGTGCACGGGACACCGATGGGTGCATCTATTTTGGTAACTGCTGCAAATTTAACAATGGAATGGCTTGAGCGTCGAGCACTCGCCTCTTTTAACTCGCCGCCAAGGGTCTCCCTACGTTAAGTAGACGATGTGTTCTGCGTAATTCAACGAGAAGAAATTTCTTCATTTTTGTCGCAATTGAATAGTATTGAAGCGCCTATTCAATTCACAGTCGAGGAAGAAAAAGACGGCGAGCTACCTTTTCCGGACGTCCTCGTGAAACGTGACTGGCACAACCTGGCATTTTACGTGTACAGAAAGAGCACACACACAAGCAGGTATCTGCATTTTAATTCAGTGCACCCGATGAACCAGAAGAGATCGCTAATAGCCTCTCTTGTCGGCAGAACCAACCGTATCTGCACAACGCCACAAAGCCGGGCTGCTGACCTACAAGAAGTGCGCCAAAATCTCTCGGCGTGTGGCTACCCGAGGTCGTTTGTGAACTCGGTGGAACGCCATCTGTCTGAGCCCCCAAGACCTGACTGTGTGCTCCCAAGAAAGCGCGCCCCCATACCGTTTGTGCCCGGTGTGAGCGAGGGCTTAGCCCGCGTTCTACGTTCTATGACGTCCAGGTAGCTCACGTGCCATCCCAAAAAATTACACCATCGGCTGGTAAACGGAAAGGACGAGCTGCCTAAGACAAAGTTTCCTGGCATCGTCTACGGGATTCCATGTGAAGACTGCGACTGCGTATATATCGGCGAGACAGGCAATTTCGAACAGCGGTTGAAGCAGCATGTCAACGTTGTCAAAAAGAAAAAAGTCCCATCAAACGCCTTGGCAGAATATGCAGGTGACTTGGGCCATAGGATTGATTGGGATAACGCCAAGATATTAGAAAAAGAAAGAAATTTGACTTTAAGACACCACATGGAATCCCTCCTAATCCAAATGACAGATAGCACCCTCAACCGGAATGACGGAACCCCCCCCCCCCCCCCCCCCCATCTACACGCGCTGCTTACGTCATATTTTAAAACCATATAAACATTGTATCACACGTCCTTGATTTCATTGTGAACAAGGCTCCCGTCAGGGGAGCCGAAACGTCTTTTCTTGTATTTTTTATTGGTCGGTGTCCTTTTTACCCTTCTTCATGATGTCTCCCGACCAGACGGGCTTCCGTCAAAATCTCGACTTCCTTAAATAATATGTTGCAAGATTACCTTGCACACGTACACACAATTAACATAATAGCCACTGACGCTTCCGTGAACGACGAAAAGGCGGCCGTAGGCATTTTCTCGCTTTCGCTTGCCTGGTCATTCTCTTTGAGACTACCAGATTTTACTCCCGTATTTGAATCTGAACGCTTAAGAATGATTGTAGCTTTGCGGAAACTCCCTTTAAACTAATCCAGCGCGCTTATTATAAGAGATTCCCTTTCTGTCTGTACTGCACTTACAGCTTTAACAAGTTCACCAGCTCTAAAGACGTTTCTAACATTAATCCCCCCCCCTCAGCTAAATCTTGCAAAAATTATAATGGGTACCAGGACACTGCGGATTACATTTCAATGAAATGACCGATTCATTAGCGCGAGCATCCCTGAATGGACCGATAATATCGGTCCTTCCAGTGGTGGCACAAATGACAGCAAACAGATATTGGAAATTTACAATTCGTAGAGATATCATGGAAACAATAACATCATGGACTGAATTTCAGCACCTAAAATTTCCGTGGAAAATTCATTGGTGTCCATCAAGACAATCGGAAGTAATAATTACAAAATTACGCTGCCGTGTCCCACCATTAAACCTATATTTACACAGGGTTGGTCTGGCAATATCACCCCTGTGTAAATTCTGGCTAGAAATAGAAACCGTAGAACGTTATTTTTTGCTAGGTCATCGGTATAAACTACAAGGAAAAAGACTTCTTGAAATACCGCTTGCTAAATTAAGGGTAAATTTAACATCGGAAACAGTACTCACTTTCGGTGCCTCGGTATTTGGCTTTAGCCACCGGGACGTATTTGATGCCGTTTGTGGCTTCATTCAGTCAACAAAACTAATAAAATTTTAAATCCCTACTTTTACAATTCTCTGAGAGATATTTCAGTTTTAATGCATGGCATAATTATTATAAATTATGCAGTTTAGGAAAATAACCTGTCTGTTTTGATTACTAATTTGCACATTAACTGTAGTTTCAGAATCCATATCTAAAAGTTCAGGTGCCCAATTCTTGGCCAATCCCCCGAAGTGGGTACGAGCCATGTGCTGAGGACATCATCATCATCATCACCATCACGTGGCCTGGAAGGAGCGAGGCGGGAAATGGCAGAACACCGCTAGAAGAGAAGAAGGAAGAAGTGCGGTAGAACACTGGGAACACTGGACTATAAATTTTTTCGAGCAGTCTTTAAACATACAGTTTCTAAAGCCAAAGATGAATTCGACTGTAAGCGTTTTGATTTCTCGTCTAACAATAAAAATAAGCGCGCATTGTTCCGTTTACTCCGCAGTAGAAAAGTTCTCCCGCGTCAAATTAATATTGACTCCATAATCTTAAGTAGCGATGAAATATAACAATCACTAGAAGAACTCGCGAAGGGATTAGAGATTAGATTTTCTTCCGTATTGCCAAGTTGTTCTCGCTTACGAAGGGCATCAGATGATTTTACAGAAATCTCTATGCTGGAATTGGCTGAAATTGTGGAGCGGCTTCCAGATTCAGCTCCCGGCGTGGATGGGGTAACATCTGCTATGATCAGAATTTTATTTAAGGAAGCTTCTGATGACCTTTTAGCTGTTGTAAATTACTCAATTCGGTTTTCATGGATTCCGTCTGCGTGGAAAATCGCTAAAATCACCCCGATTCTTAAAATCATGGGGAAGGATATACAATAGATATTATTAGACCAATTGCGCTGACTTCAAATTTGGTTAAATTAATTGAAAAAATTCTATATGCCCATATGATTAAATTCATACAGAACAAAGACTTGCTTAGCCCCTGCCAAATTGGATTCCGACCATCAAGTTCCATTTGGCATGCTCACATGGACTTAGAAAGAAGAATAAAATTAGCACGGCGACAGAGACAAATAGGTTCTCTCGTGACATTAGACATTTCCAAAGCATACGACAGCGTAGAACCCTTAATTGTATTAGATATATTGCAAAATCTAGATTCCAAATTATTTTTCAAACGGGATTGATGAATTTTTTAATTGAAGAACATTTTACTGCTCTCTAAGAGGCTTTTCCTCGAGTATATATTGTTACGGGGAAAAGAATTAATGGGAGATAGGGCCAAGGGGTCGAATTCCACGAAAAGCGGCAGTGACGTGAAATATCACCGATACGGCCACAAGTGAAGCATATTGGCCTGTCGTCTGGAGTGCGCCATTCAGCCGGGTTGCGATACCGCGTAGGGGCATCCACGTTGTGAGGGCGCATGGCAGAGGTGGACGAAGCGTAGTCAGGCCGATTAACGGAGCAGACGTTGGTCAAGCCAACGTTGGCCATTTCCTGGCGTACGACGGTCTGGATTAGGGAAACGGTGGACTGGCAATTGTCGGAGCCAAAGGTTGGGGCTAGGATAGAAGATGCGGCCTTGATTTCACGCTGGATGATGTGGACGATGTCATCAGAGCGATTGGGCGTGGGCAGACTACGGAGGTCTTCGCAGGTTGACGTAGCAGCCGTGTTGGGGAGGCGGGGAAACGGGTGGGCAATGCGGTGGCTCTTGGCTTCTTCAAACCGCCGGCATTCGGTAATGATGGCTTGTACAGTAGAAGAATTCTTAAACACAAGGAGATGAAAGGCATCATATGCTATGCCCTTAATGACATGTGCAACCTTATCAGCTTCGGACATTCTCAAATCCACTTTGCGCCACAGAGCGAGCACGTCCTGGATGTAGGACTCAGTGCACGTCCGGACACGCGAAGCGAGGTCTTTTTGAGCGGCGCGCGGACGTCCAACAGGCTTGCCAAACAAATCCGTGAGCTTCTGTTTACAAATGTCCCAGGTGGTAAGTTCCTCCTCGTAGGTCTGAAACCAGACGCGTGCCGTTCCCGCGAGATAGAATATCAAATTAGCCAGCATGGCGGTCTGGTTTCAGTGGTTGCTCGTGCTCACCCGCACATAAAGTTGAAGCCAGTCTTCAACATCCCTGTTGTCAGTGCCGGAAAAGGTGCCGGGGTCGAGCAGTTGTGCCAGAATGACGGTTGGCGTGGGGGCCGACGAGCCCGAAGCATCCTCGCCTTGAGCTGGCATGGTAGATGCAGCCAAGGAGCGCCCGCTGCGTAAATCCGTCTTGCGCTTGAGCCCGCAAACTCCACCAAAAATGTTACGAGGAAAAGAAGTAAGAAATATATTTACAGTGTATTTACAAGACTGGCAGCGGCTGACAAGACCATAGTAAGCACGCGAAGTTCCGAGCTTCGTCTTCTTCAAGTCCTTCCAAAACGTCTTCTTCATCGCTCTGTCACAATATAATCAATCACGTGGTGTTCCTCAAGGAGCTGTCACTTCACCATTACTTTTTAATATTCTGATCTGTTCTATTCCTCTTCATCAAGATGTACAAACAACTTGATGACAGCTTTTAACAGCTTTTAACTGACAGCTGACAGCTTTTAACAGCTGAAACAGCTTTTAACAACCATTTCAGCAGTGTATTTACAAGGGATGATGGTTATCTGCCTTCTTTTTACATGGATTTGACTTCCATTCCTGATATAGTTATTTCTGAGCATGGTATTTGTAACTTACTGTTAAAAATAGATGAAAATAAATCCCCCGGTCCAGATGGTATACCAAATGCCTTCTTAAAACGGTATGCCGAGTGGTGTGCAAAGTACTTGGAAATTTTGTTTAGTAAATCGCTTCAGGAAGGCATGCTTCCGGATGACTGGAAAACAGCAATAATCAAACCCTTACATAAATCGGGAAACAAGAATTGCATAAAAAACTATCGACCAATTTCTCTAACTTCGACAACATGCAAAATTTTCGAACACATAATCTATAGGCATGTAATTGGTTTTCTTGATGATCACTGCGTGATGACGAACGCTCAGCACGGATTTCAGCGGGGCTTTTCCACAAACGCTCACTTAGTAGAAACAATTCATGATTTTGCCAATACAATAAATAAACGAAAACAAACCGACGCTATATTCATGGATTTCAGTAAAGCATTCGACAAAGTAGCCCACAGCAAATTACTTCACAAATTGAGTTTTATACTTAGAAATGATAAACTATTAAAATGGATACAAGCGTACCTAACCAACCACTCCCAATTTGTTAGGACAAACCAGACTTCCCCTGACACATTACCTGTTGTTTCTGGCGTTCCCCAGGGATCCGTGCTGTGTCCTCTTTTTTTCTTGCTTTATATAAATGACATTGTGAATAATATATCTGTCAAAATTAAACTTTACGCGGATGATTGTATACTTTATGCCAAAATTGAATCCCCCCAAGATCAAATCAGGCTAAATAGTGATTTTGGCAAAATAGTTGCATGGTGCCATCGATGGCAAATATCTATTAACTATGAAAAAAACCGTCTTTATGAGAATAACACTAAAGAAAAAGCCATTTCTATTCGACTATTTTGCCAACAACACTTATATCTCCGAATTATCTCACTATAAATATCTCGGTGTACACATATCTCACCATCTTTCCTGGTCAAAACATACTGACACTGTAATGGCTAATTCTCTTCGCAAATTGTTTACCCTAAGACGGTCGTTAAAATTCTCGACACCTGCTGCCCGCCTTCTGGCATATAATGCAATAGTTCGACCTACATTAGAGTATGCAATAATCATCCGGGACGCCTACACAAAAACAAATACTGAAAAATTAAAACGAATTCAAAAGAAAGCTGTTCGATTTATCTACAATTCTTACGGTCGAACTTCTATAAGAGATCTCCTTAAACGTAGTGGCTTCTCTTCGATTACAGAACAAAATCGTGTTGCCCGATTAAAATTCTTTTTTCAGCTAGTGAATGGCCACTACCGTATTGATACCTCACACATTTTAACACCTGTAACTGGTTATGCTACCCGTCATAAACATTCCCAAGCAGTAGCCCCGTTAACGACGCATACCAACTGCTTCAAATACGCTTATTTTCCAAGAACAATAGTTGATTGGAATAAACTTCCTGACGAAGTCGTTACACTAAATTCTTTATCCCTTTTTCAGGCCCGCCTGCATTCTTGACTCTCAGTAAAACTTTCTGCTGGGCGAGTTGGTTCATACTTGCAAAGGAAATGGTTATGCGCAAAAACAAAAAACACGGACACCGAAGTAGAGGGGACGAGCGCAAATCCCCGCTCGTCTCCGTCTACTTCTGTGACAGTGTTTTTTTTTTTTGTTTTTGCGCATAACCATTTCCTTTGCATTCTTGACTCTGTCGCACATAATTTATTTGCTTCTTTTTGCTTGCATTCTGTCCTTTTGTCACGTTGAATTCAAGCGTCGGCAAGATTGCCTGTAATCTATGTTTGTATGAGTGTACTTGTATGTTTCCACCCTACTAAGATCTTGTAAAAGATCGCAGTATCTATAAATAAAATAAATAAATAAAATAAAATACGTATACACAGATGACATTGCTTTCTTCGCATCAGACAGTGATATCCACTCTCTATATTATCGACTACAAAACAACCTCTACGCCATAGAAACCTGGTTAAACAAAATTCGCCTTTCACTTAACGTTAAAAAATTCTCGATATTGGTTTTCCCTCTTAACAATCCCGTTAACATATCGCTATCCTATCGCCTCGAGATGATGTCACTCAAGTGGAGTCTGTGAAATATTTAGGTGTAGTATATGACGATTCCCTCAGCTGGCTCGGCCATATTGACCATATAGTTAAAAAAGGAGTGAGAGCCGTTGGTATGCTACGTAACCTGTGCAACAGTCGGTCCAGAATGCGGAGAGATCCACTTTTAATGATATATAAAATGTAAGTACGGCCCATTTTAGAATTTGGATCTGTATTATTTCCTGGTGCGCCAGCTTATAAATTACGTCCCCTTGTTCTGCTTGAGTGGGAAGCCCTACGACTGTCTTGTGGATTACCGAAATGTGTTGCTGTGGTATTTGGTAGTGCGCGAAGACAAAGTTTAACGAATTGTGCGCGTGTGAACGTGAACATGGTGAGCGCAAGACGACGACGACGACAAAGAGCGTCAAGCACGAGGCGCCGCGGCACAAAAAAAAACAAAGAAAAAGGCATCCAATCGCAAAAGACCACGAAGCCTCAAGCAGCCAATGACCAAACGCCAAGTCGGCCAGAGCGATAGAAAAACGAGCCGCGCTGGCAGAAGAGGAGGGGGAGTTCCAGAAGCGGCACCAGGAGAAAGTCGGTCACCGGATCGGGGGTTGAAGACGGCCGTCGGATTCCGGACCCGAGCCACGAGGACTTCACCCAGCCGGGGCCTCCTGCCAACCCATTGCTGGGCGTCGCTACTCCATCCGTTCGGTAACTGCGGCCCGAGGCCGGCGAGCGTCTGCGCCCGTGGGCAGAATGAGAGCTGTCGGGCTACGGGCCCGAGTTCCATGACTAGCTGCCCGGCCAGAACGCCGCCGCCGTCTGCCTTCCTGGGCATCGCCACTCCACTCGGTCACAGACAGCTACATGAGACCGGCGAGCTCCAGCGTCTGTAAGCAGCGATTGAGCTGTCGGGCTACGGGCCCGAGTTTGCGCCCAGCTGCCTGGCGAGAACGCCGCCTCGCTCTTCACGTGCCGCCAGCTGACCGTGTCCCCTCCGCGAGCCGGAGCCGGTTAGATCGAGCGCTATACCCAGTCGTCGACCCGCCCGTCATCCAGTTGGTGAGACGAACGCCCTTCTTTCGTCGCCTTACCACCACCCTTCCACATCGAACTGTTACGCGCGCTTTCACCTATGCCTAGCCCTAGCTCTGTGTGTTGTCTAACTTGGATTTTACTTGGGCCTTCCTTTCTATTATTTTGCTCTGCTCTTCAATTCATTTCTCCTACTTGCCTTCATAACATGTGTTTTAAATGTCTCGTTCTGCTCTTTGAAACCAACGGCTTCGTCCTTTGATTCGAACCTCTGAGGTCCTGCCTCGGAGACCTGCTTTGAAACAAGAACCTGCACATCACAGTTGCCAATAACATGCTACACCAAGAAGTCAGGTTGCCCTCAATATTGTGTAGATTTCGTTTACTGACGGTTCAAACAGTCTTAAAATTGTATGAATCCCCTATTACAAGATTAGACTACATATTCATTTCCCAGCCTGCACTATTCTACGGAGTACACTCCCCGCAGGCGCGTCCGCGTGAGCAGCCGTTTAGTGAGTTGCGCCACCACGTACCCGAGCACATCAGGATCGGACTCTCCCGCGCCTAGCCGTGCGCGGCTTAGCCGTGTCCGGGGAAAAGGGGATCCCGGGAGTTGAGCCGATTATCACTCTCAAAGTGCGTGAGAACATCTCCTTCAAGGAAGCACGTAAAAGGTGCTTGCCATTGCACAGCACAACATATGCCGAGGCGACGCCTCAGGGGGCAGCGTCGCACCGGCTTCCGCCACCTGCCCGGCCCGCGCGCAGTGAGCCGCCGGCTACGGCAGCTGCCCCTATGGTGGGAGCAGCTAAGGCTGCCTTGCCATCACCGAACTTGGCCACACCAATGGCCTCTACTAGCTCTGGCAGCAGCCAGGATAGCACGGAGGCTAAGGAGGTACCGTCAACCTCCGCACTAGTGGGGACAAAGGCTTCGTCTTCAGAGGCGAAGCCAAACCGACGTACTCATCGCTCGCTAGAGCGAGTGTCCAACGCCTCGCAGGAGGCAAGGGACACAACTCCTTCTCAGACGGCACACGGAATCCCTAGGGAGAGACAACTCTCCCAAGAACGCTCCAAAAAATACAAAACACCAGTTACAGTGCTTAGAAAAGACTCTGTAAAATAGGCTGTACACATCCCTTGAGACACACAGCACCTTCTATTCTCCTCCAAAATGAACACAATAATGCAGTGGAATGTTAGGGGACTAATCCACAACCTAGACGACATCCAAGAACTTATCAATAAATTCAATCCAAAGGTGCTGTGTGTTCAAGAAACACACCTAAACTCCACAAACACCAACTTCCCACGTCAGAATATTGTTTTTCGAAAAGATCGCGAGGATTCTGCCGCATCATCGGGTGGTGTGGCCATCATACTCGACAGAAGTCTAGCCTGTCACCAACTTCCACTCAATACGGCACTTGAGGCGGTAGCCGTTTGTGCTGTACTTCTGGGTAAGATCATAACCATTTGCTCGCTGTACATACCCCCACATTATCCTTTACACAAGCATGAATTTCGGTCATTTATAGATGAGTTACCAGAACCTTACCTCGTTCTTGGCGATTTCAATGCACACAGCAGCTTGGGGGGCGACACGCGTATCGATGCGCGAGGACGCCTAATCGAACAATTTCTTTTCTCCTCTGGTGCTTGTCTCCTAAATAAGAACGAACCCACCCTACTACAATCTCGCAAACAAAACATTTTCTTCCATTGATCTCAGTGTAGCTTCCCTGTCTATATTTCGTGAACTTAAATGGGAAGTTATAAAAAATCCTTACGGGAGTGACCACTTCCCCATACTGCTGAGATCACCACTACAAAACGAACCTCCACCACAGGCTCCCCGGTGGAAGTTCGATGCGGCAGATTGGGAGAAATTCCGAAGGCTTACACGTGATATCTCGTGGCCTGACATATCTTCACTGGGAATTGATGCTGCTGTTGAGTTTATTACATCCTTCATAATCGATGCCGCTTCTGAATGTATACCTGTAATGAGTGGCACGACCTGCAAACGCCGTGTCCCATGGTGGAACAACGAATGTCGGAACGCTCGTAGGAAACAGAACAAAGCGTGGGGTTTGCTACGCGACTCCCCGACTGCGGAGAATCTTGCCAATTTTTAGAAAATAAAATCGGAGGGCCGAAGAACGCGCCGACGGGATAGAAGAGAGAGTTGGGAGAAGTTTTTATCAGGTATCAACTCATATACAGACGAGGGCAGAGTCTGCAAAAAAGTTAAAGATAAAATAAGATAAAAGGGCTACAAACTTATTCAATCCCGTTGGTAAACACACAAGGCGACAGTCTGGAAGACCAAGCTAACTGCCTGGGAAACCATTTTGAACATGTCGCCAGCTCATCTCATTATTCCCAAACATTTAAAAGACACAAGGCTGCAATCAAAAAACAGAAACTAGAAATAAAATATACCGGAGACGAGGCATACAACCAGCCATTCTGCATTGCTGAGCTGTATGCATCGCTTAGTTGTTGCAACAAGTCTGCCCCAGGCTCTGACCGCATAGTTTATCACATGCTAAAACACCTTCCCCATGAAACAAAGAAAACTCTCCTGTCCCTTTACAATGCCATATAGTCCCCCGGCGAGATCCCCTCTGCCTGGAAAGAGGCCATTGTCGTCCCTATACTGAAGCAGGGCACCCCTTTACATCGTCTGTTGCGAGTTACCGGCCTATAGCGCTAACAAGCTGTCTCTGCAAACTGTTCGAAAAAATGATTAACCGCCGACTAATACATTTCCTCGAATCAAACAAACTTCTTGACCAGTACCAATGCAGATTTCGAGAGGGTCGATCCACCGCCGTCCATTTGATACGTATTGCGACGCAAATTCGTCAAGCTTTTGTCCATAAACAGTTTTCAGTCGGTATTCCGTGATATGGAAAAAAGCTTACTATACCACCTGGCGGTTTGGAATACTTAGAGACCTCTCAGACGTTGGTATACGTCGTAACATGTTAAATGTCATAGAAAGTTATTTATCTAATCGCACATTCCGTGTTCGTGAGGGAAATGCTGTATCAAGACCATTTGTGCAGGAAACTGGAGTGCCACAGGGCGGGGTGCTCAGTTGCACTCTCTTTATCGTAAAAATGAGTTCTTTGCGTCGGTATATCCCAAGAAACATGTTTTATTCTGCATGCGTCGATGATGTACAGATAGGTTTCGCCTCGTGCAATCTCACAGTCTGTGAGTGGCAGATTCAGCTTGGTCTGAACAAGGTGTCTAAGTGGGCAGACGAGAATGGATTGAGCCTTAACCCACAAAAGACCACCTGCGTCCTGTTCTTCAGAAAGAGGGGTCTGCACCCTGATTCTGACATTGAGTTGCAGGGACAACGTGTGGCCGTAAAAACAGAACATAATTTTTTAGGTGTGATTCTAGACATAAAGCTTACATTTGTGGCACAGGTACGGTATGTACGAAACAAGTGTATGAAAACAATGAATATTCTAAAAGTGTTGTCACGCACCGCTTGGGGTAGTGACACAATGTGTCTTATGAATTTGTATAAGAGCCTCATACTCACAAGATTAGATTACGGCGCATAGTGTACCATTCCGCTACGCCAACTGCCCTAAGGATGCTGGATCCTGCCCCGCAGGGGCGTCTGCGAAAGCAGGCGTTTGGTGTGTTGCGACACCACGGACCCGAGCACATGGGGGTTGGACCCTCCTGCGTGTAGCCGTGCGCGGCTTAGCCGTGTCTGGGGAAAGGGGGATCCTGGGGGTTGAGCCGATGCCGGGTGTTTGGACCTTTAATGCCCCCCGGCGAAGGCAACACACCTCTTCGGCCTCTGCTTCACATAGACGGCTCCCCTGGGCTGACCCACCCAGGGGAAATCGGCTGGTCGCCTTTTCCTATCCCCCTCTCTGACCTTTTTCTTTCCTATCTCCTTTCTTTACTGTCCTGTCTTCTCTTCTCTTACTTCCACGTTTTTCATAGGCGGCTTGGGTTAACCTTGTGTACCTGTCCTCCCATGGGCATAATACATTCGGTTATAGTAGCGATGTACGGCTGGCGTATGCTGTCTTAAACATTAAGAACTGCAACGTCCCCAAGTTGGGCTCCATGGTGGGTGGCCGCCATTGCTGCCGAACACAAAACAAATTACATGGGAACCCCTACATTTCCCCGTCTTGATCGCCAGCCTCAGAAGAGGGGGCGCACCGATGAATCCTTGTATATTGCTCGGTGTGCGGGGCCGAGAGTTGAAATGCGCGGGCTTTTCCGTGCTTGTGCTCGGCGTGCGGGGCCGAAAAGCGCGGGAGTGAGCGTCGCTGGTGCGCGTGGTCGGTGCGCGTGCCGGGAGAGACCATCTGGAACGACGGGGCAGCGAGGCTGACAGAACGGGCAGTGCAGCGAGATGGAGCGGACCGAACGCCGGCCCACGTCCCGGCATCCCGGTCCTGCACTGTGAACTGGGCACCGCCCCGGCTTCTACCATCGACGCGGGTCCTGCGGAGCTGGGCCTCGTTCCCGCTCGCACGACCGCTGCCGTGCTGCCGGGCTCGGGCCACGACCCAGAGCCCCCTGGTCCTGTTCCGAACCAGGCGCCGCCCCGGCTTCTACCATCGACGCGGGTCCTGCGGAGCTGGGCCTCGTCCCCGCTCGCACGACCGCTGCCGTGCTTCCAGGCTCGGGCTACGTCCCGGAGTCCTGGTCCTGTTCTCCGAACCGGGCGCCGCCCCGGCTTCTACCCCACGGCTGTGCTGGGCTTCGTCCCGGCACTCATCTCACCGCTACGGTGCCGAGCTCAGGCTATAACCCAGAGCTAACGCTCCGGAACCGGGCTACGTCCCGGTGCCACCCTGAACGTCAACCGCCGCCCGTATACCCACCGCCGCCAGAGCCAAGTCCGCCGAGCCGTCACCACGAGACCGGACTCCTGTGAAGAACTGTGAGTGCTCGAGCGTGACACTGAACCAGCTTATCTGTATAGTTCATGTTCATGTCTTGTCCCACGTGCCGTTCGTGTCATAAATACGTCTCTTTGTGTCTCTGGTTGCCTTCTTGTGCGTCTGGCTAACCTGCGCCCACAACATAATCATCACAATTTACAAAGCCAACTTAAACTTTTCCGCGATTCCACGTGATCCACAGTGAGAAAACCGAAAAATCAGCTCGAATAATTTCACCATTTGTTGTCGCAAAATCTCTGACCGAAAACCTTGGACCTGGCTACAAGATCACCAGAATGACCAGCGGTGACCTTCTGTTGGAGGTTAAGGATCACCAACAATACCAAAAGCTCACCAGTCTTCAATCACTCGGACAGCACCCGGTAACTGTTACGCCACATCGAACCATGAATACCTCACGCGGAGTAGTATCTGACGTAGACCTCCTAGAATTGACTGAAACCGAGCTTCTAGAAGGCTGGAGCGACCAAAATGTCATCAATGTGCAACGCATAAAAATCAGGCGGGACAATAAAGAAATACCAACACACCATCTAATTCTGACATTTTCATCAAGCATTCTGCCCCAGACGATCCTAACAGGCTACATCAAACTGAACGTGCGACCTTACATCCCAAATCCGAGACGATGCTACCAGTGCCAAAGGTTCGGACACGGTTCGCAGAGTTGCCGTGGTCGACTCACCTGCGCCAAGTGCGGAGTGCAAGGCCATGCCTCAGATAGCTGTGAGGCCATGTCTCACTCTGTAAATTGTGACGGCGAACATCCGGCGTATTCTCGCTCTTGTCCAGGCTGGAAAAGAGAAAAAGAAATAATAACTATAAAGGTCCGTGAGAACATCTCGTTCAGGGAAGCACGCAAAAGGTGCTCGCCTTTTCACAACACTACATACGCTGATGCGGCACGTCAGGGGGCACGGTCGCATCGGCTTCCGCCACCAGCCCGGCCTGCACGTAGCGAGCCGTCGGCTGGGGCAACCGCCCCTACGGTAGGAGCAGTCAAGGCTGCCCTACCCTCCCTCGACTCGGCCACACCAGTGGCCTCTACAAACCTTGGCAGCAGCCAGGGCCGCACACAGGCAAAGGAGGGTCCATCAACCTCCGCACTGGTGGGGGCAAAGGCTTTGTCCTTAAAGACGAAGCCTGTACGTACACATCGCTCGTTGGAGCGAGTGTCCAAAGCCCCGGATGAGGCAATGGACACTACCACATGCGAGATGGCACATGGAGCGCCTAGGGTGCGACTAGGCTCTCTCGAGCACCCCAAAAAGGGGAAAACTCCAATTACAGGGCCTGAAAACGCTCTGTAGGATAAGTCCAAGTACTCGACCAAGACACACAGCACATTTCCTTCCAACATGAACACAATAATTCAGTGGAATATAAGGGGACTACTGCACAACCTAGACGACATTCAAGAACTTTACACAAATTTAATCCAAAAGTGCTGTGTGTCCAGGAAACTCATCTTAACTCTAGAAACAGCAGCTTTCTCCGTCAGTATAATATTTTCCGAAGGGATCGCGAGGATGCTGCCGCATCATCTGGAGGTGTGGCCATAATACTCGATAGAACTGTAGCCTGTCAGCATTTTCCACTGCAAACCGCACTGGAGGGCGTGGCTGTTCGTGCTGTACTTTCAAATAAACTGGTAACCATTTCCTCGCTCTATATACCTCCAAACTACCAGCTGCACAAACAAGAATTTCAGTCTTTCATTGATGAGCTCCCCGAACCCTACCTTGTTCTTGGGGATCTCAATGCACACAGCAGCCTGTGGGGCGACTCTCGCATCGATGCGCGAGGCCGTTTAATTGAAGACTTTCTTTTCTCATCCGGTGCGTGTCTTCTAAACAAAAACGAACCTACATATTATTGTCTCGCAAACAGAACCTTTTCCTCCATAGATCTCAGCATAGCTTCTCCATCCATATTACCTGAACTCGAATGGGAAGTTATAAAAAACCCTTATGGGAGCGACCATTTCCCTATACTGCTGCGAGCACAAAGACAATACGAATCTCCACCACATGCCCCCCAGTGGAAGGTCGATGCAGGGAACTGGGAGAAATTCCAGACACTTACCAGTACGATCTCGTGGGCTGACATGTCTGTGCTCGGAGTTGACGGTGCCGTCGAGTATTTTACCAACTTCATAATTGATGCAGCATCTAAGTGTATTCCCCAAACAAGTGGACTTTCTCGTAAACCTCGTGTTCCGTGGTGGAATGAACAATGTCGGAACGCGCGTAGGCAGCAGAACGAAGCATGGTGGCAGCTTCGCGATTCTCCTACTGCTGAAAACCTTGTCAATTTCAAGCAAACTAAGTCCCAAGGTAGGAGAACGCGCAGACAAGCCAGGAGAGACAGCTGGCAAAAATTCTTATCAAGCATCAATTCGTACACGGATGAGGCCAAGGTTTGGAACAGGGTCAGTAGAGTAAGAGGACGACAAACACCTCCGCCTCCCCTGATACACACGCAGGGAGACAGCCTGGAGGACCAAGCAAATCATCTGGGTGCTCATTTTGAACATGTGTCCAGTTCATCACATTGTTCTCCAGCATTTACAAAATACAAAGCAGCAATAGAAAAGAAAAACCTAGACCGAAAGAGCACCGGGAACGAGCCATATAACTTACCTTTCTCTCTAGCAGAGCTGTATGCATCACTCACCTGTTGCAACCGATCTGCCCCAGGCTCTGACCGCATACTATACGAAATGTTAAAAAACCTGCCCTCTGAAACGAAGAAAACGCTTCTGTGTCTGTATAACTTTATTTGGACCTCCGGCGAGATCCCCTCTGCCTGGAAAGAGGCCATAGTGATCCCTATCCTAAAGCAGGGCAAGGATCCATCGTCCGTATCCAGCTATCGGCCCATAGCTCTAACAAGCTGCATCTGCAAAGTCTTCGAGAAGATGATAAACCGGCGTCTAATACATTTCCTAGAATCAAGCAAGCTGCTTGACCCATACCAGTGTGGGTTTCGCGATGGCCGATCCACCACTGACCATCTGATACGCATAGAGGCTCAGATTCGTGAAGCCTTTGTCCACAAGCAATTCTTCCTGTCTGTTTTCCTCGATATGGAAAAGGCATACGACACCACGTGGCGGTTCGGAATACTGAGAGACCTCGCACACTTTGGAATACGTGGCAATATGCTGAATATCATTGAAAGTTATCTGTCCAACCGCAGATTCCGTGTTCGTGTGGGTAATGCCCTATCAAGACCATATGTGCAGGAAACTGGAGTACCACAGGGCGGTGTGCTTAGTTGCATCCTCTTTATCATAAAAGTGAACTCTCTGCGTCTGTACATCCCACGCAACCTATTTTATTCAGTATATGTCGACGATGTGCAGATAGGGTTCACCTCATGTAACCTTGCAATCTGTGAGCGGCAGGTTCAGCTTGGTTTGAACAAACTATGTAAGTGGGCAGACGAGAATGAATTTAGGCTTAACCCACAAAAGTCCACATGCGTCCTCTTCTCCAGAAAGAGAGGTCTGCACCCTGATCCCAACATCGAGATGCAAGGTGAGGGTCTACCTGTAAAAACTGAACACAAATTTCTAGGCATAATTCTGGACGCGAAGTTAACATTTATCCCACATCTAAAGTATCTAAGAAATAAGTGCATGAAGACAATGAGCATCTTGAAAGTGTTGTCTCGCACTACGTGGGGTAGTGACACAAAATGTCTACTGAATCTCTATAAGAGCCTGATTCGATCACGTATAGACTACGGTTCCATTATATACCACTCCGCGACTCCGAGCTCCTTGAAGATGTTGGACCCTGTCCACCATCTGGGCTTCCGCCTCTCTACGGGTGCATTCAGAACAAGCCCCGTAGAAAGCCTATATGCAGAATCAAATGAATGGTCACTCCATCTGCAGAGAACGTACTTGTCCTTTATGTATTTCCTGAAAGTAAACTCAAGCAAAACACACCCTACCTACACAACTATAAATGACCTGTCCAGTGCCCAAACCTTTCAGAACCGCCCTAGCGTAAGAAAGCCCTACGCACTGCGAGTAAGAAGTCTTGCCGAAGAGATGGATGTGTCGCTCCACGAACACGATGTCATGTCCTCTCCTGTACAGCTGCCGCCATGGCAGTGGCAGCTGTTTGACTGTGATCTGTCCTTCGTTGATGTTACAAAGTATGCGCCGGTCGCACATATCCGTATGCACTTCCTCGAATTGCAGCACAAATACTCTTGTCCGGAATATTTTACTGACGCCTCAAAGTCACACACTGGCGTGTCTTACGCGGCGGTCGGTCCATCCTTTTGGGCTGCCGAAGTTCTACACCCAAACACAACCATCTTTACAGCGGAGGCCTACGCCATCCTGGCGGCGGTTAAACACATCAAACGGTTAGACATACCCAAGGCAATCATCTTTACTGACTCTTTATCCGTGTTGAAATGTTTAAAAACTCTCAGTAGGCACAGAAACCCCGTCATTATAGCTCTTTATTCCATAATTTGCACCGCGTATGCATCTAAGCAACAAATTGTGCTGTGCTGGGTGCCAGGGCACCGCGAGATCGAAGGGAATGAGTTGGCCGACAAGCTAGCCACATCTGCTCATACAGACGCTGCCACTTCGCCCATAGCCGTCCCTGTAATGGACCTAAAGCCATTTATCAAGAAAAAGGTCAGAGCCTACTGGCAACGTCTGTGGGACAGAGAAACGAACAACAAACTACATACTATCAAGCCTCATCTCGCTCATTGGCCGTCAGAATCGAAAACACGCTACACACAGGTTACACTTTGCAGACTCAGGATAGGACACACATACAGTACACACGCATACTTATTGTCCGGTGGCGATCCGCCTGTCTGTGACGAATGTGGCGAGCCACTCAGTGTACTTCATGTCCTCTTACAGTGCCCTGAGTTGGAGCCTCAGAGGAAAAAACATTTTCCATTACCATCACGGCTAAATCTCCCATTACATCCTGCTATGTTTTTGGGCAATGAACCTCTTTTTAAATATCAATCACTTCTGGCGTTTTTAAAGGGCATATATAATTTTCGTGTTATCTATCCAGGTGACGTGTAGCACGGCCTCTCTGCAGAGGCCGGTGCTGCAGTATCTTATTAAATAAAGCACATGCCTCATGGTCTTTGTCCACAAAGGCCTTCGGTAGGCATCGTGCTACTTTTATATCCTTAATTTTAACACCATGACCACTTTTCATACATTCACGACCCACAGATCACTCCACACGTCACTACCATAATCCTATTCGATGTATGTTTTACGCTTATATACCGCGATTTGTTCTTAGGCCCCTTTACAGCCACATAGCATCCTATCATCGGAACTCACCGATCATCGCAAACATACCATTCATTGTCTTGGCGCTCTTTGGCCACATTTGGCCCTTGCGCCACAAAACACCAAATATCATCATGCTGGATCCTGTGCAACATCTAGGCATCCGCCACTGGTGCCTTCAGGAGAAGTCCTGTGTCAAGCATGTATGTAGAGGCGGACGTGTGGTCGCTTGCCATGCAACGCTCATACATAAGCCTCACCTATTTCTTGAAAGTTAATTCGAACCCGGAACATTTGTCCTTCTCAACCGTAAATGATATGACCAGTGCCACACTATTTAATAACCGACCGACAGCAAGAGAACCTTCTCACTGCGTGTAAAGAAAATTAGTGAAAAAATGGACATCCCACTACTTGAAAATAGATTGATGGCCCCAGCAAAGCCAGTGCCACCATGGCAGTGGCAACTCATAGAGTGTGATACTTCGTTTGTAGAGGTCACAAAATATGCTTCAGAGGCACATATCCGGATGCATTTTCTAGAAATCCAGCCCAAGTAGTCGTCCTGCACTCAGTTTTACACTGACGCTTCCAAGTCACATACAGGGGTGTCTTATGCAGTAGTCGGCCCATCGTTCTCCGAGTCCGGTGTACTGCACCCGGAAACAAGCATTTTTACGGCTAAAGCCTATGCACTTTTATCGGCTGTGAAGAGTATAGGCAAATCAAAACTCAAACGATCAGTAATATTTACAGACTCCCTAAGCGTTGTAAAAGCCGTCATGACTCTACATAGACACAAAAACTCTGTACTTATTGAACTGTATTTGTCTCTGTGGAGAGCATACATGTCTAACTAGCATATTATTTTGTGCTGGGTGCCTGGCCATAGAGGTATAGCGGGCAATGTTCTGGCTGATCAAATGGCCACATCAACTACATCGCGAGCCCTCAACCCTACCGCTTCTATCCCTGCCACAGATCTCAAGCCCTACTTGAGAAAGAAACTTCGAAGCCACTGGCAGCACTTGTGGGATGCCGAAACGAACAATAAGCTCCACTTAGTTAAGCAACAGATAGGTCCCTAGCGTCCCGTTACGAAAATTCGCAAAACTAATGTCCTATTCTCTCGTCTGAGAATAGGACATACATACAGCACCCACAATTTCCTCTTAACTGGAAATGATCCACCAACCTATGGTAGATGTCGAGAGAGGCTTACCGTGCTCCACGTCCTCGTGGAGTGCAGGGAAGCCGAAACAGAGAGAAAAGGGCACTTTCCTCTAGCGTACCGGTACTGTCTCCCTCTCCATCCCGCTAAGTTTCTGGGCAACAAACCTCTCTTTAACACCAAAGCTGTCCTGGGTTTTCTGAGTGATGTTATATTGCATGTTATTTGCCCAATAGTTTTGTAGCGCATCCTCTCTCTGGAGGATGTCGCCGCGATAGTAGTTTTGCATAGCACGCGCCTCCAGGCCCTTGCGTTTCAAAGGGTCTGTCAAGGCAGTACTGCTTTTTGGAAAGATTTATCAGTGATAAATTTTTGTTTATCATCATTATATTGCGTAAGAATGGATAGTTGGGCGAGTTGGCACGGTAACATATTCTTGATATAAGCGCGAAGAAGCCACGGACGGTGGCGGAAGAAGACAGGACGAGCGCTAACTCACAACTAAATCTTTATTGGAAATAACAAACAGATTTATAAGTGATTGCAAAAACCGTAGCAAAGAAAACATCACATGGTCAAAAGGATAGCAGTTACCAGAAAAATCCAATCAGGAAATGGTGAGGCCGCTAAAATTAAAAAAAAAGAAAAAACTACTTCGCACTGACGCACGTGCTGAGCAAATATTGATATTCACCTTCTGACAATGATAGTGATGCCTGGCTAACACAGGTTTCTCCTAATCTTTTAATGTGAAATGCCTCAATAATTTCCCGTGTAGTTTGGCATTTTTGTCTAGAAAGGACTTTTGTGTCCTCAAAGAATGGCCTACAACCGCACGTAAAACAATGCGAGGCTAGATGAGAAGCGTTGGGATTGTTAAGAGAATGCTGATGTTCATTTAGTCTAATATTGAGGCATCTGCCGCTCTGTCCAATATAAGCTTTACCGCCCTTGAGTGGAATGTGATAGACTATGCCTGTGTCACAATGTGTTAAAGGAGACACGTGCCTAACGCCACAATCATTTTTTTCTTTTTAATCCCCCATGCTTACGTTTCCTTTTTATGATAGGGCATATCCTTGACAACTTACAGGGAGCGGAAAAAAATGTCGCAGTTTCGCCCGAAAGGCGAAGCATCGATTGCGATAGCAAATTAGTAGAGCGTTATTCGGAGTAGGGATAGTAGTTTTATCGGCTGCATAAACTTGGACACATTGGCTTACTAACTGAATTAACAATCGTGGTGTCAGCGCGCACAAGCAAACAAGAATAGATCACACTGAATGACCGCAGCCAACGACTGTCAAAACGCTGGCAGCAAGCGCAAGTTCTCGCGGTCTATCGCTTCAACGGCAACTGACCGGCAAATGCACAGCCCATACAAAGGTCAGAGCCGTGTGGAGATAAGAGACGGTGCGGGCGACCGCCGGGCAGAGAAGTTGTTGGCAGAGGAGAAGCTGCCCCCCCCCCTCCCTCCATCTTCCCGTTTCTTGCTTTGGCGTGGGAGATTGAGTGGTAAGATACGCCTTTGGCGCCGGAGCACATCGCCGCCCCGCCTCCCTCCCTCCCATACCCCAACGGCCTTTCGCGGGACGGTCGCGTTTGCTTTCCGCCGTGCGTTCGCCCTCCGTGATACCGCGCGTCCCCCGAGCGCTTTCGCTCGCGCATATGGCGCGCGGCGACGATTTTATCGCCCTTGGAATCTATACGGAACCTCACGGCGACGGCGACGGCGACGCCGACGGCAGAAATCCGGTTGAAGTGTCCATATAATTGCTATCGCAATAAAAACCATATTTAGGTCGTACCTACTGGCTACATTCCGTAAACCATGTGACAACTTGTGCACATAGGGCACCACTGCAAACCGTTCTTTTTTCTGTTTTTCTTGCTGTTTTTTGCAGCACCCTTGACCCATTTTGAAAGCCTTTCGCAGGTTAAGGATAACAAATGTGCTGGATATCCAGCTTTCTTTAGCCTATCTAGCTGTTGCGAAAAACTTTGTTGCATACAGTGTGTACATGACTTAGCGATAGCGGACCTAAGTGCTGAATAAACAATCCCCTGTTTTACAAGTTTAGAATGGCAAGAAGAAAAATCAAGTAGTGTTTTTTTTTGCCCTTGGCGAATACCACCAACAGACATGTTCCTGCCCCGCAGGGGCGTCGGCGTCAGCAGGCGTTTGGTGTGTTGCGACACCACGTACCCGAGCACATGAGGGTTGGACCCTTCCGCGTGTAGCCGTGCGCGGCTTAGCGGTGTCCGGGGAAAAGGGGATCCTGGGGGTTGAGTCAATACCGGGGTTTGGACCTTTATGGCCCCTCGGTGGAGGCAATACACCTCTTTGGACTCCGCTTCGCGTAGACGGCACCCCCGGACTGACCCACCCGGGGGAAATCGGTAGTTGCCTTTTCCCGTGTCTCTCTCCCTCAAACCTTCGTCTTTCTTACTTTCACTCTTTCCTGTCCTCTCTTTATTTTCCTTTCACTTCCGACTTCGCGGGCAGCAAGGGTTAACCTTGTGCATTATATCCTGCTTTGGGTATATGTATTTGGTTATAGTGGTGGCGTACAGTTGGCGTTTGCAGGACCTGTCCCTTACAGACTCTGCAGCGTCCCCTTGCTCGGCTCCATGGTGGGTGAAGCCCAGCAAGGGCTCCACCCACCACATATCCCACATATATGGATAGCTCCTTTCCTGCACTTGCTGATCGCCGCCCGAAACGGGGGCGCACCGATTTTTTGGCCGACAAATTGAGAACTTTCCACGATACCACGTGGTACATAGTGAGAAAACGGACAAGTCCGTGAGAGTGATCTCACGCTTTATTGTTGCAAAGACTCTGACAGAGACTATAGGACCAGGTTACAATGCAACGAAGATGGCCAGCGGTGATCTCCTTCTGGAACTCCGCGATAAGACACAACATGATAAACTACAGAATCTAGTGTCGTTTGGAAATTTTCCTGTGACTGTGACCCCGCACCGCACCATGAACACCACCCGCGGTGTTATTTCTGATGACGACATGGTGGAGCTCACTGAAGATGAACTTCTGGAAGGATTTAAGGAACAAAATGTTTTGGCTGTAAAACGAATCAAGATGAGGCGCGATGGTAAGGAGATTCAGACAAAACACATAATTCTTACTTTTGGTTCAAGTGTTCTACCCGAGACCATTGAGGCCGGATACGTCAAACTACGTGTCAGGCTATACGTGCCAAACCCGCTCCGATGCTTCAAGTGCCAAAGATTCAGCCACAGCTCGCAGAACTGCCGAGGCCGACTGACATGTGCTAAATGTAGTGCCTTGGAACACACATCTGAATCGTGTGAAAACTCTGTCCGCTGTGTGAACTGTGATGGGGAGCACGCCGCATACTCGCGGTCCTGCCCGTCCTGGAGGAAAGAAAAGGAAATTGTAACTATAAAAGTGAAAGAGAATATTTCATTTAAAGAGGCACGAAGGCGGGTGACCTACCTGTCTAAAACCAGCTTTGCCGATGTGTCGCGTCAGGGGGCAGCGTCACAACGGTCTCCGGCTGCTGTCCGGCTCACACGTAGTGAGCCGGCGGTGACGCCATCCGCCCCCTCGGCGGCTGCGGCTACCACTGCTCCGCCATCTCACAAGAAGGAGCCTTCGACCTCCGGGCTCGTGGCCTCAAAGGTCTCGTCCATCGAGACGAGGCCCTCACGTCAAACACTGCGCTCGCAAGAGCGCGTGTCCAGCGCCTCGCAAGAGCCGATGGACACAACAACCGGTCACACGGCGCCGCCAGCGCCTAAGGAGCTCCGCGAATCTCGCGATCGCTCCAAAAAAGAAAAACCCCGCATCACAGGGCCCGACAAGGGCTCTGTAAGCTAATTTACAGCCGCTTCACACACAGCACAAACCTCTTTCTCAATATGGACACGCAAATATTGCAATGAACGTTAGGGGACTTCTCCATAACCTCGATGACGTTTAAGAGCTCCTTCATAAATATAGTCCGAGGGTGCTGTGTGTCCAGGAGACGCATCTGAAATCAGGAAACACAAGCTTTTTAAGGCAATACGCCGTTTTTCGCAAAGACCGTGACGACGCTACCGCCTCGTCGGGCGGTGTCGCTATAATTGTCGATAAAGGTGTTGCCTGTCAACGATTAAACCTCCGATCTTCCCTTGAAGCAGTGGCTTCCCGAGCAGTACTGTTTGGTAAACTAGTCACGGTTAGTTCGATTTACATCCCCCTTTGCTATCAACTTTCCAAGACACAGTTTCAAAATTACATAGATGAACTTCCGCCGCCATATATAGTTGTCGGAGATTTAAATGCACATAACACTTTGTGGGGAGACTCGTTGCGATGCGAGAGGGCGCCTAATTGAAAACTTTCTGTTTTCTTCAGGTGCATCTATACTTAACCAGAAAGAAACAACGCATTTCAGCGTTACACCGTCACCTTTACTTGGGAGTGTGGAGAGTTGCGTGCATGCGCTACTCTCGATGGAGGCGAGACACGACCGGCGGCACAGCAAACGAGGATTTAATATGTACAGGGACGGTGAACACACGCGACACACAACACTAAAACCACAACTAAACAACTAAAGGCACGCAAAACTAGACATAACTCAGCGAAAAAGCTTATTTAAAAGAACATCCAAATCTCTAACTAAATATAACACTACTAGAAAACGACTATCTCATTTCCGGAGCCTAGCTCCGCCTTAAAGTCTCTCGATCAGTCTTAGCTTTTCTTGCCAAAGTCTGGCCACCTTGGCCCCGGCCTAACTGCGTCGTAAATCGGAAACGGGATCGTCTCTTACAGATCGTCGTCTTGAGGTTCTTGTCGCGTCCGTGTCGGGCTCGTCCGAAGCGTTGCGGATGCCGTAGGTGCCGACGCCTCGCGTTGTCTCTTTTGTCGGCGGTGAGCTCGTCGGCTCGTCGGTGATGAGCTCGTCAGCTCGTGAGCGATGGCGCTCGGCGTTGCTTAGGCCCACCTGCCTAGGCCTATCGTCGGGATGCGTTGCAATCTCTTCGTGAGTGCCGACGTGGCGTTCCGTGGAGAATCGAACGTGCCGGTCTGCCGCAGAAGGGGGATCCTCTCTGGGGTGCCTGGTGCTGCCGTGAGAAGCTGCAGCCCGTCCAGGAGCCTCTCCCGAACTTGCCGAGGTCGACGGCCGCACCTTGGACGGCCAGCGTTGCGGACTCAACCAGACCCCCAAGTCTCCCGTCGCCAGAGCGGAGCTGGCGATGCGACCTTCCTGACCCGGTGCCACGTTGAAACTCCACGGACAGCGCCGTTCATCTCTCGACTATGCCTCGGTTCGTGCGCCTCGCGCGCTCGCGCCGTTCCGAACACCAGGCATCGCGTGCTCCTCTTCTTTTTCGCGCCACCGGCGGCCTCTTGCATGTGACATAGGCCCCCTCTTCAAGAGTTTTTTCTCAAAAAACTGCTCACTCTTGGCGTTCAGGTGATGACTGTGACTCCTCGTAGTGACATTGGTGCTGGTTCATTGAAGACTCGATGCACTACACAACACCACACTGTTGCGCACGGTTCACCAGACGCACTGTTCACCGCGTTTATGAGTTCACTTTATGCACTTTTCACCACCTAATGCACTTCACTCAGCTGTTCACAATGTCCACTACTTCAATGTTTCGAAACACTCTACATGAATAAACTTTGCATCACAGCATGTTTTACAATACTCTACCTACTCTATATCTACATAGGTACTGTTTCACTTCTTTCCTCTCTATACACATTTACAAGTTCTGCAATCTTCCGCGTGCCATTCCTAAATGTTTTTCCTTTTGATTCTGACCATTGCATCTGCCCTATTTTTTCCACCTCTTGCGAAACTTCTTTCTACGCTTACGCGTTACACGTCTGGGGCCATTTGGGTATCTACTTCCTTCGCCCTTTTTCTCGGAGTCACACTGACCCATCATGCCTAGTGTTTGGTACTCCCTGGACTCCACGTCCCCTATCAACTTCCTATCTTTCTGAGGTGGAACTACTTCTTTCTTTACTCTCTTCTGCTCTTCGGGTAAATGGGCCTCGATCGGGATGTTGTCCATCCTCTTATCCCGGTTAACCTGAATCAAGGGCTCTCTAGTCGTGAGCTTCTTTACGGTGTCACGGGCATTATCTAGTATGTCTGTGTCCTTCCCTTCAGCAATCATCATGCAAACACTAGTCTTCTCGTTTTTCCCCTTAGCCATTGTCTTTTGACATACAACGCATGCCCTGACGTATCTCCTCACGTCGCTCTGTACCCCGATCCAAAAGAAATCTTCTGTTATTTTTTCCAAAGAGTCTTTTATTCCCTGGTGGCCTGCCATTGCATTATCGTGCCCTAACTTCAGTACTTTCTCTCTCAGTTCCTTTGGGACCATCAACTGCTGAACCTCTCTTCTCGAATTGAACATACACCTCCGGTATAATAAGTCGTTTTTCTTGAAAAACTCCACCACGTTTCGACTTCTTTTCCTTCGTACTACTTCTCCTATCTTCTGTACGCACTTCTGCAACGACTCGTCTTTCTCCTGTAATTCCTTTAATTCAGCCGCCGTTATGCTCAACCCCTTAATGTTCGTGACCGGTAATGGTGTTAAGGGTTTAGTACTCTTACTCATCGCTCGCGTTTGTACTTCCGCTGCTACCTCTACTTCAGGTGTCTCCTCTTCTGGCGCTTCTGGCTTATTCCTCTCCTCTAAATCCTCTGTCCTCCTCCAGTTAGGGTCTGGGTCTTCGGCCCTTCTCACCCCTGGTACATTTCCCAAAATCAAGTCAAACAGAGGATCTTCTACACACCTAGCTGTGATTACTACTGTGAAATATGGTGTTGATACTTGAACTCGTGCCTCTGGTAAATACTTAACAGACCTGTCCGACAACATGACTGGTATGAAATAGCCGGTCATGTTCTCGGATGGTACCAGACTCTCCCTGACTAAGACTGTGTTCGCCCCCGTGTCTCTCAATACCGTGGCCCTGCGTCCTTGAACTTCTCCCTCTACCACGGGCATGTTCTTTTCTCCCGGCTCACCCTCTTTACCTTTCATCATACATGCAGCTTTGTCCACGTATCCTGATCTGCATTCGTGTGCCCCATGACCTCTCTTTTGACATAGATGGCAAACCACTGGTGGACCACGTCGACTATCCTTCACCCGACAGTTCATTGCTATATGTCCCAGCCGGTTACAAAGAAAACATCTTTGGGGCGTCCCTTGCCTGTTCATTGGACCCCGATTCCTCGTCTCACCTGCAGCTGCCATCGGCGCATCCTTGCCACTCTTTCCTAAATTCCTTAGACCCTGCGCCTCTACAAACTCATCTGAGTGTGCCGCCATCTCCTCTACTGTTTTTAATTTCCTCTCCTTGAGGAATATCGCCAGACTGTCGCTGCACCTGGCGAGGAATTGTTCTCCTACGACCTTGTCCCGCACCCCTTCATATGTCTTGTTCGCCTCTGACAACTCCATCCATCTCTCAAAGTAGTTTGTTAATCTACATGCAAACTGTTTTCCAGTTTCCGCGTCTTCCGGCTTGCATGACCTGAACTTTTCGCGGAAACCCTCAGCGGTTAGCCGGAATCTTTGCAATAAAGTGTTTTTTACTTTATCGTAGTCTAGACTCTCTTCGGCGGGCATCCGTCCGAACACACTCAAAGCCTCACCAACTAGACACAGGCTTAAGGCGCTAGCCCACTCGTTCCTTGCCCAGCCTTGCCCGACCGCTATTCTTTCGAAGCGATGCAAGTACGCATCTAAATCGTCCCTACACTCATCAAAAGGAGCCATTAATTTCCTAGGGCAAATTTGCTTTGGTCTGGGCGAAGTTGAGTTGGATGACGCCGATCCGGGTGAGCTCGTTCCGTCGCGAGAACTCGCGCCCATCTCCGCTAGTTTTAACTTAAGTTCCAAAATTTCTTTTTCGCTTTTCTGCTGTTTTTCCTTTTCTTGTTGCGTGTATTCAAAAAACGCCATCGTCTCCTCCTTCGACATATTTAAATCCTTCGCTACCGCCACCAAACGTTCCCACTCCATCTTTACAGCTCCCGAGTATCGGTGACTGGGTCGTATCAATCCTGGCAGGCTCGCCAATATTTTGTCACCTTTACTTGGGAGTGTGGAGAGTTGCGTGCATGCGCTACTCTCGATGGAGGAGAGACACGACCAGCGGCACAGCAAACGAGGATTTAATATGTACAGGGACGGTGAACACACGCGACACACAACACTAAAACCACAACTAAACAACTAAAGGCACGCAAAACTAGACATAACTTAGCGAAAAAGCTTATTTAAAACAACATCCAAATCTCTAACTAAATATAACGCTACTAGAAAACGACTATCTCATTTCCGGAGACTAGCTCCGCCTTAAAGTCTCTCGATCAGTCTTAGCTTTTCTTGCGAAAGTCTGGCCACCTTGGCCCCGGCCTAACTGCGTCGTAAATCGGAAACGGGATCGTCTCTTACAGATCGTCGTCTTGAGGTTCTTGTCGCGTCCGTGTCGGGCTCGTCCGAAGCGTTGCGGATGCCGTAGGTGCCGACGCCTCGCGTTGTCTCGTTTGTCGGTGATGAGCTCGTCAGCTCGTGAGCGATGGCGCTCGGCGTTGCTTAGGCCCACCTGCCTAGGCCTAGCGTCGGGATGCGTCGCAATCTCTTCGTGAGTGCCGACGTGGCGTCCCGTGGAGAATCGAACGTGCCGGTCTGCCGCAGAAGGGGGATCCTCTCTGGGGTGCCTGGTGCTGCCGTGAGAAGCTGCAGCCCGTCCAGGAGCCTCTCCCGAACTTGCCGAGGTCGACGGCCACACCTTGGACGGCCAGCGTCGCGGACTCAACCAGACCCCCAAGTCTCCCGTCGCCAGAGCGGAGCTGGCGATGCGACCTTCCTGACCCGGTGCCACGTTGAAACTCCACGGACAGCGCCGTTCATCTCTCGACTATGCCTCGGTTCGTGCGCCTCGAGCGCTCGCGCCGTTCCGAACACCAGGCATCGCGTGCTCCTCTTCTTTTTCGCGCCACCGGCGGCCTCTTACATGTGACATACACATAACACATACTCATTCATTGACTTATATATAGTATCGAGTACACTAATACCGTACCTGGAGTGGTCTGTTCTCAAGAACCCATTAGGGAGCGACCACTTCCCTATTATGTTAAACTGAACAAAACAAGATGGATGCTTGCCAAGTTTTCCTCGATGGAACGTGGACTTGGCCAACTGGCAACTGTTCCGAGAGCTTACATGTTTATGTGGCGATGACATTGCTGATTTTAATATAGACGATGCTGTGGCATATCTAACATGTTTTATTATTGACGCTGCTACGAGATCTATTACGCAAACTAACGGATTGACCAAGAAGCGCTGCATCCCATGGTAGAACGATGAATGTAGGAAAGCACGCAAAAACCAAAACCAAGCTTGGGGATTGCTTCGCAATTCTCCAACCACCGTAAACCTCATTAATTTAAAGCAGGTTAAGTCACAAGGCAGAAAAACCCGTCGACGTGCAAAAAGAGGGAGTTGGGAGAGGTACCTCTCTGGCATAAATTCTTACACAGATGAGGCGAAAGTACGGCATAGGGTGAATAAATTGAAAGGCCGGGAGTCGAACCCTCTGCCCTTAGTAAGTACCCAAGGAGATAACCTGGAAGATCAGGCAGATTGTCTGGGCGAACACTTTGAATATGTATCCAGTGCATCTCATTACACAGAAACATCCATGAGGTTCAAAGAACGTGCAAAGCGACAGCCCGTTAATCGGAAATGTGCTCGAAATAAAGATTACAACCGCCCGTTTAGTTTAGCTGAATTTAAAACTGCTCTCGCTTGTTGCAACTGCTCAGCACCAGGTGCTGACCGTATCATGTATGAAATGATCAAGCACCTACACCCTGAAACACAAAAGACCCTCCTCTCTCTTTTTAATGTCATGTGGGCTGCTGGGTACATTCCATCTTCTTGGAAAGAAGCTATAATAATCCCTATACTTAAACAAGGCAAGGACCCGTCCTTGCCTAGTAGTTACAGACCCATTGCCTTGACAAGCTGTCTGTGTAAGCTCTTCGAAAAGATGATTAACCGGCGCCTTGTCTATCTCTTAGAAAGCAACGGAATACTAGATCCGTACCAGTGTGGCTTCCGAGAAGGTAGGTCGACTACAGACCACCTTGTCCGTATTGAGGGGATTATAAGGGATGCCTTTATACACAAACAGGTTTTTCTATCTGTATTTCTTGACTTAGAGAAAGCGTATGACACCACATGGCGCTTCGGTATTATCCGAGACCTATCCACTATGGGTGTGCGCGGCAATATGTTGAATACTATCGAAAGCTACCTTTCTAACCGTACCTTTCGTGTAACCATGATTTCTTCATCCCGACCCAGCATGGATTTCGCATGGGATTATCCTGTACCACTCAACTTACTGAATTCATACATGACGTTGCACTCGGCTTTAACAATAGTACGCAGATAGATGCTGTTTTCATTGATTTCCGAAAGGCGTTTGACGTAGTCCCGCATGACTTACTTTTGTACAAACTGTCATTTCTTGGCCTCCCCGATTCACATTACGGTTGGCTTAAAGATTATTTGCATAAACGGCAGCAAAAAGTGGTTCTGAACGGTGCAACGTCGAGAACGGTTGATGTTTTATCAGGTGTGCCTCAAGGGTCGGTCCTTGGGCCGTTGCTGTTCCTTATTTTTATCAATGATTTAAGTGAAGGCGTTGTTTCGAATATCAGACTGTATGCGGATGATTGCGTTGTATACTATCCTGTGTCATGTGCCGAACATACGAGTGTGTTGCAGTTTGATCTCGAAAAAATATGTTCCTGGTGTGCTAAATGGAAGATGGATTTGAACGTAGCAAAGTGTTATCATGTTCAATTTACAAACAAAAGGAAAAAAGTGCCTAGTTCATACTCTCTAAATAATGTTTAGTGCAATGCGTTGATGAAGTCAAATACCTAGGCGTCACTTTAACGGCGGTATTGGACTGGACATCCCACATTGACATAACAAGCGCTAAAGCGTGCCGCCTTTTGCACCTTTTCCAGAGGAACTTCAAGTATGCGCCCAAACCTTTGAAGGAAACTTTATATCTTACAAATATTAGGCCGATGATAGAATACGCTTGCGCAGCATGGGACCCCTTCACAAAAGTTCTCGAAGGTAAGTTAGAGCGTGTTCAGAAAAGGGCTGCAAGATTCGTCACGGGCATCTACGACTAAAAAATTAGAGGTTCACAAATCAGAGAAAATCTGGGGTGGAAGTTACTGTCCACGTGCAGAAAATGATCAGGTTAAAGCTTTTACACAACATTAACAGCGGTAACACAGGAATCGATAAGAACATATATTTAAAACCACCTCATTATAAGTCTAAGAGACGCGACAATTCCAAGAAAATAAGGCCCTACCAAAGTCGTATTAATGTATTTAAATTTTCATTCTTTCCGCGAACAATTGCGGAATGGAATTTGCTCCCGGATGAGATAGTGTCTGCACCCAATTTTTCATCTGCCATAGAGAACTTTACATGAATCTGTTGTAGACAATATTTTCTAGTGTACCGTTTCATGCATTGTGTAGCAAATTTTATAATCGAATGTTTTTTTTTCGATGTGTTGTCTTTCTCTGTAATTACTATTGTATTTTTAATACCATAAATGATATGATGCTGTTTTTCTTGAAGTTCAATATATGACCTTTATGTTTGTAATTAACCCCCCTACGATAATGCCCAACTCGGGCGCTGTAGGTATTTGTAATAAATAAATAAAGGGTGGGCCGGGCATTGTCGAGGTCTTTCATCCAGGAAACTGGTGTCCCGCAAAGCGGTGTGTTTAGCTGCACACTGTTTATTGTTAAAATGAACTCTCTACGCACGGCTATTCCACGAACGACACTCTAAAAACAAAGAGAGTTCCGGGAACTCTCTTTGAGGGAGTATCTGCTTGTCCCATATTTCACTCCCTTTTCAGGAGTAAAACGCCTCCATCTCGGAGAGAGTACAGCAACTCCCCCGGACAGAGTATTAGTACTCCTCTTCAACAGAGTGCTAGAACTCCTTCCAGAGTACGAATACTCCACCCCACAAGAGTATTAGTACTCGCTCGAACCGAGTGCTTCTACTCCCCCAAACAGAGTGCTTGTACTCCTCCTAATAGAGTGTTTGTACTCCTTCAGACAGAGTGCTGGTACTCCTTCCAGTTGTGTGAAAGCACTCGCAATGCAGTGCCATGGTCACATCGGAGGCGATTCACACCACTTACATGTCGGAGATATTCGATTCCTTGATAAGGAGCTCCTGCACTTATGCTTGGTGAATTTGATTTGAGTTTTAGTCGCCGAGTCACTCGAATGAAACATATTTTTCTTAAAAGGTCAACATTTTTATTGATCAAACAGTCACAAGGCAAACTGAGGAACATTTCGAAAAACATATAGATATACATAATATCCGATTACACAGATCTTCATGAACTTTACAACACATCTTGCAATATTACATAAACATTTTCTTTAACATTTCATCGCTAATGCAGTGAGAAATATTTTTTATTTTCAATTGGCAACATTTAGAAAAATGAAAGTATACAATGCAAAATCAAACAAATACAAAACATGCGCAAACTCGCGAAGTATTGGGCACTACGATTGAAGAGAAAGATGCACCACATTACTGGTCAGAAAACGCATTTCAAGCACTAACCTCGTGTACTTATATAGCGTAGGTTATAAGATGAGCTGCTAAGCATAAGGCTGGTAAAGTAATTTGCGCAGGAAAAGTTTTTTCATGCGCAAATTACTTTCAAGACAGCAGCTCATTTGATAACATCCTATGTAGCGTATGGATGCTCCTGACTAAGAGTATACAGTATATTTAGAAATGTGTTATATATTTTCGTGTAAAGCCGCACCGTGTAGTTTTGGTTATAATATTTCACATAGTTATTCATGCATGGGCTGCACCCCCTTTTTTCTAAACGCGCATCTTTCCGTGGTAGTCCAACACTATCTCCGCTCGGTGTCAAGGCAGTACAGTGGCGTATCATAGCTCCCATTCGGTTGGATCCAAAGCTGGTAGTCTTTTGGCAGAAAGCTCGACTTCACTCTTGGCGTCCTCATGCAAGTAATTTCCTGGTGCTGTCGGGATCGTGCCATCGCGCTTTCTCACGCACTGTATTTCGTAGACAGCTACTGCCACAGCACACTCACGCATTTCACAACTGTTGTGGTCTATTGTATAATTTTCGTTCTCATAAGACATCATGTTATAGTTTGTTCATTTCATACATATGCATATTCTAATGATCTCATCAGGGAAGTGGGGATTTTTGCTTTACAACAATCTTTTCCGTTTCATTACTAATACATGGCACATGTTCGTAGCCATACACAAAGGAGCAATGCAAGGAAGCAAGGAAAGGAAAAGGCCACACCAGCAAAGAACACCACTTCACACATTTATCTTCATTCTAGCAGTGCCATTTTGGTATCAATAATGACAATGGAGGCTGGCTGGTACATCTTGCTTTGCGATTTTTTTTCTGCTGAATTCTTCCATAATTCCGTGTGCTACTTGGTCGTGATGCAGGCTAAAGCATATGCACCATCTCCTGCTACATTAGTACACTTTCAAATGCGAGTACATTGCTGCCATAATAACTCATTGGTGTTCATTGCGGCACTTGTTAAAATACCTTCTGGTGTGCCCAATGCAGATGCGAAAGGAATCTGACAGTCACATGCGCATGTAAAAAACATTCGAAGCTTTCATCTTTGTGTGACATACTGTCTTTTGAAAGTTTTCATGACATTTAGTTACATGGTACACCCAGTATACCCACATTTTAGTTTTCTCGTCCAAATTGCATGGCAACACATTTTGATGCTTTGGAGTGCGCTCCTCTGCATCATGTGGAGTCGTGCTGAGCTGGCTCCTAGACACCATTTTCTCCTTGCAGCTGCCTTCTTGAGTTTTATAAAACGGGTGCCTAAAAAACATTGTGCGCGCAAATGAACACGAGGAAATATTGTGAAACCATCTAAAAACAGTCAAGGAAAAAGGTCATGGTACTAAGAAACCTTAGCGCTAAGTATTTGTACTGTCATGCAAGTGAAACATGTAAATGACTGCAATAGTCAACTTCTAAACCAATTTCAATTTTTAGACTTCAGGAAAAAGAAAAGAAAACTGGCCGTTAGGCCTCAGTCCAGCACCAGTGTTACAAAAATTCTGAAAAATAAAATATTGGTCATTGTTGGCACACTTCGTAAATGTATTCCCTCCTCTAGGGGAGAGAGAAGTGGTGGTATTGTCTGCCTCTCATTTCTGACATTATGAACAAATATAATTCTTGAAGAGAATTTGGGCTCTTTGGCTTATCTAAAACAAAAGAAATCAGCCGCCAAAGTAAAGGGAACATAGCCAGTGGAGTTAAGAAAAGTATAAAGACTACACTTGGCATACACACGTGGCCAACAATAACGCAAATGTGGTGCTAGAAGAATCACAGGACATGACATGAAAAGGAGGTAAACTACCTTTAAAGAAACCCGTCAAACTTATGAGACCGAACTCTGTACGCTCTGTTTATGCTGCACTTGAAGTTGATTACGATATGAAGTGCTCAATTCTGCAGTCATTTAACTGAACAGTGAAGCGTGTAGTTTTTATGCAACCTACCGAAAGGCAGAGTGCAAAGCTGTATGACGAACTCAGATGTGTCACAAACACCGCTTGTGACACATCCTAGGCACGTGCCCACTGTGCCCCCCCCCCTCTGGTTATGACACTGCTCAAGCCATAATTTGAGGATCATATTTCCAGTAGGCATGACAATATGGTGATCTAGTTCAATGGATATTACTGGGTGTGATTATAGGAAGGGGTAGCAAGGCCTGTTATGGCAAGCTTACTCACATTTCAAGAATGACAAGAAACAGTTCACTGCGACCTGCATCTAAGCTTTTAAAAGCATGAACTTATTTCCATTTATGAGGTACGCAGTGGGGTTCATTTCTGACGGACTCGACTCTTGCTGCAGTTTGAAATCTAGCATTTTACATTCTTGAAGGCATGTAAAAGCTTCAGTTAGACCAACGTTATTAGTTTATCAGACCAACTTATAGTTTGCACATGACAAACGACTGGTAAACTGCAAGGTAACATTTTCCTTTGATACTTCATTTCTCCACAAAACATAACAAGATGGTAAATACATTTCAATCTGCCCTGCAATAGCAAAATGCACAGCTTACGCTTGGATTCCACAGAGTAAGGTTGATTTAGCCGTTCATACGACATAATTTTTAAGTGCGACCTCATACTAGCAAATGCACAGGCGCATCAAAAACACTAAACGTGGAGACCGAGCCAATAGCAATAATGTAGAACGTCCCTGCCACTGTAATCATACAACAGTAGCCATTGTATTCGATTCCAGTGCATAACTCGCCGCTTGACCAGTCACCGAGGTAATACACAACGCGCCTGTTCACATTCGCACCGTGCTCGGAAACCGCAACATGAGACACAAAATCAGACATAAATCCACACCAATTTAATATATTGGCAAACAAAGGTGTCTTATTCAGCACAAAACAATTCCCAATGCGTATTCGGGCAGTTTAACATTACGCGCCAAACTGACCTCACGCAGCGTGCAGCTGTATGCCTTCCGCAACTTTCTAACAGGCGCTAGCGCTGCACGTAACTTCATTGCCCGCAGATTACCCATGGGCGAAACACACTGTCAAGCGCGCGCCTTAACATAACGAAAGCATGCCGCCAACAAGCTGACGCCTTTTGTTATGTAACTCCTTAGTTAAAGAGCGCTCCGCACACCGTAGATTGCGAAACTTAATAAAATGAAACACATAAAACACACGCTAAGCACGCTCGGCATTGGCACGGAACCATGGGCTGGTGAAGAAACCTTTTTATGCGACGCCGCGCCTCACTTATTCTTGAACACACCGTGCTTCACTAAGCGTTTGCGACTTTGAACGCTCTTACGGATTGCGGCAAGTGATAAAATCACATGCCGTCATCGTGACGAATGGCTTTTTCTATTGACATCGAATGACACAGCACGCATACCTAGTCCGTTAGCAATCGCGGCGGCTCAACAGGCTTAACTTCGCGATCACTGCTTGGCGATAGCATGTCATATACGCAGAATGTGCCACGTAAGTTAGAAATCACTTACCGTGGAGTATTTGTTGTTCAATCCAACGAACGATGAACGACTGTCCTCTTTTCGCGGCGGTGAGACGTGGCTGACACAAGGGTTTTCTTGGATGGCCTTGGCGCGCACCGCCTGCCCGGGCCTGCCCGCTGAACGGATCGCCTTTCTCCGGCGCTGTGCTGTTCCGCGATGTCGTGCGGGCGCGCGGTGGGGTGACTCCGAAACAAAAAGTAGTGCGCTGATCTCCGCACCAGTTTGCGCGCCGGATGCCTCTTCTCTTACAAGAAAAACGATGCGCTCTTTGCTCTGCCTGCGTGAGCGATACATCGCCATGTTCCCGACCAGCCTCATGCAGTTTAGGCAGCAGTATATGCTACGTTTTGCTCTCTGTTGCCGCGAGAGTGGAACGGGCATTCTACTCTCTCAAAGATAGGCGGAGTAGAAATAACATTTCACTCTCTCGAGGCGGATAGAGTGAACAATGCATTTTACTCTCCCCGACATTTTGCGAGAGTAAAACAATGCCTTGAAGAGTAAATCGGCCCCTTCACTCCTGCGATACTCTCCGTAGTTTTTAGAGTGGATGTTCTACTCTGTATATGTAGATGATGTCCAGATTGGTTTTAAATCATGCAACTTTGCTGTCTGCGAACGACATGTCCAGCATGGCTTAAATAAAGTGGCTAAATGGGCTGATGAAAACGGTTTTAGGTTGAGCCCACAAAAAAGCACATGCGTCCTTTTCACTAATAAGAGAGGAATAGTACCAGACCCTTCTATTGAGCTCTCTAGTACCACATTACCTGTAAGCAAAGAGCACAAGTTTCTCGGCATCATACTGGACTCGAAACACATTTGTTCCGCACATCAAATACTTGAAGGTTAAGTGCATGAAAAAAAATGAACTTATTGAAGCTGCTGTCACGTACAACAAGGGCAGTGACAGGAAATGCATTTTAAACTTGTATAGGTGCCTTATCGGCTCACGACTTGGCTACGGCGCGATAGTCTATCAGTCTGCTGCACCCAGTGCTTTAAAGATGTTGGATCCTGTTCACCATTTAGGAATCCGCCTCGCGACTGGAGCCTTCAGGACAAGCCCCGTACAAAGCCTTTATGTGGAAGCAAACGTGTGGTCGCTCTACCTTCAGAGGACTTATGCCAGTTTTACATATTTCCTTAAAACAAATTCAAACCGTACGCATCCTACCTATTTTACCATAAACGATACCACATGTGCCACACTATTTAATAATCGACCAGCAGCGAAGCAGCCCTTTTCGCTACGCGTGAGAAAGCTCAGTGAAGAAATGGGTGCTTCACTACTTGAACATTGCCTAATGCCTCCAGCGAAGCTGCTACCGCCGTGGCAGTGGCTGCTGGTTGAATGTGACACATCGTTTATTGAAGTCACAAAACAAGCGCCAGATGCACACATTCAAATGCACTTTTTAGAACTAAAGTCGAAGTACTCTTGCCCTGAATTTTACACAGATGCATCAAAGTCAATGCTGGCGTTTCCTATGCGGCAGTCGGTCCGTCCTTCTCGGAATCCGATGTACTTTATCCCCAAGCAAGTATCTTTACGGCCGAAGCCTATGCAGTACTATCGCCAGTGATAGATTGAAACTCCAAAAGGCTGTAATATTTACCGACTCTTTAAGCGTTGTTAAAGCGTTAATGATGCCGCAAAAACATAAACACCCTGTAATTATCAACCAGTCGAGGTCGGAAGAAAACCAGATGGGATGATGAAGTTAGGAAATTTGCAGGCGCAAGTTGGAATACGCTAGCGCAAGACAGGGTTAATTGGAGATCGCAGGGAGAGGCCTTCGTCCTGCAGTGGACATAAAATATAGGCTGATGATGATGATGATGAATTATCAACCTCTACTCACTGATCTGCTCTGCTTATGCATCTAAACAACAAATCATAATATGCTGGGTGCCTGGGCATAAAGACATGTTCTTGCCGACCAAATGGCCACATCAATAACATCGTACGCTATTAATCCTACAGCTGCTGTCCCTGTAACAGATTTGAAACCTTTCTTGCGTAAGAAACTGCGAAGCCACTGGCAACGCTTGTGGGATGCGGAAACAAATAATAAGCTTCACTTGATAAAGCCAGAGTTAGGTTTCTGGCCCTCTGCATCGAAAACACGGCGAACTGATGTCCTAATTAGTCGTCTCAGAATAGGACATACATATGGTACTCACAACTTTCTATTGAGTGGTAATGATCCTCCAACCTGTGGTAGATGTGGCGAGAGGCTCACCGTCCTCCACGTCCTCTTGGAGTGTCAGGAAGCCGAAAGAGAAAGAAAGAAACATTTTCCGCTAGCATATCGCTATTGTATCCCTCTCCATCCTGCTATGTTTCTCGGTAAAGAACCGCTTTTTAACACCAACGCAGTCCTCGCATTCTTGAAAGATGTTGTGCTACATGTTATTAGCCCAATAAGTTCATAGCGCATCCTCTCTCGAGAGGATGTTGCTGTGATAGTTTTTATAGCACATGCCTCCAGGCCCTTGTGTTTCAAGAGCTCTGTTTAGGCACTTGTGCTTCTTGCTAATTTTCGCATCTTTAATATTTTGTAAGTCGTTTCATCCCTTCGCAATGCATTGTTCATGTCCATAGTACACATAATTTGTCATTGCCATAATCTTATTACGTATAGATTTTACGCACTTTACAGCGACATTTTTAGGCCCATTTACAGCCATGTTCATATAGTCCACTATTCATGTACCACTAACAAGCCATTACCATCGTCTTGGCGCTCTTTGGCCACATCTGGCCCTTGCGCCAATAAGCCACAATAATAATCATCATCATCAGACATGTTCCTGTTGGAACGTACGGCATAGATCTAAAAACTGCAAAGTGTTATTCTGGATAAGCTCAAGCGTGAAACCCAGGCCCCCACCACATTCTTTAAACACTTTTAAGATATCGGTAGCTTTTTTGGTGTAGTTATCACTTGAACAAAACACGAGGTAATCATCTACGTATCGAAATGTACGTACTGTCAAGTCCTTTAGATAGTTCTGTAGCTTTTTATTGACTTGACTTAGGTACAGATCACTCAAAACTGGTGCAACTTTTGAGCCAATGCAAACTCCGGATTTTTGTACATACATTGAACTACCCCACTTTATCATAGTATTGTCTAGGTAAAACAACAACAGCTCCAAAAAAGATTCTAACGGCATGCCAGATCGCTGTGTAAACCGGAACTCATCATTGAAGAGCGTAACCGCTTCTTTAACACTGCACATAAGTTCTTTTTGTGGAAGCGAATAAAAAAGATCTTCTACATCAACACTTATTGCCGAGCACTTTCCTGGATTATTATCGGTTAGGAACACTACAACATCTTCAGAACGTCTTATCAGGAAAGGCTCTTGAATGCCAACTGAAGCCAGCACAATATGTAAAAAGGTTGACACAAGGTACTGCCACGTTCCTTTTTCAGAAATAATGGCTCTACAAGGTACATCAGGCTTATGTGTCTTAGCGCTGAAAAATATGTCAAGGTGTAGTCCTTTAGATTTTTTTACCCCTGACGCGAGGCGCTCAAGGCCAAATTGCGCAAGCAATCTAACCGCGGTTTTCTTACCTTATTTACGTTGGTCTTTTTTGAAAGAAAATTCTTATCGATAGCATTTTGAGCTTTTTGAGTGTACAAATCTTCAGGAATAACAACAAAGAAGCCTTGTTTATCCGCGATAACCAACCTTAGCTGATGTTCCACGAAATAACGCGACACACTTTCTAGGTTGTCTGACTTACGTTTTCGGGGTCATCATCATCATCATCATCATCAGCCTATATTTATGTCCACTGCAGGACGAAGGCCTCTCCCTGCGATCTTCAATTACCCCTGTCTTGCGCTAGCGTATTCCAACTTGCGCCAACTTGTGGGGTACTGTCTTGGAAATCACTGCTACACACTCAGTCACACATCGTGGTCGAAAGTCTTCCCTAGTCCATCGTGAAACTGATCTGCACAAGCTAATCTTTTCCGGAGGTAATAATTCAGGTTCACAGGCAAACTTGGGCCCTTTGTACAGAATATTCTTGATACTTCCTGGTGGTTGTTGACTGCCGAGTACCAACACCTTTCCTTGGTCCCTTGTTGGCTTGTCCTTCTTCGGCAACGAGAGACGTGCATGAGCCCAAAGGAATTCCGTGGTCTGCTCCGCGATCCTAGTCCATTCCCGGTACCGTCTTCGTTGCCCATCCACAGAAGGGTCTCTCCCGCATAATATTAGTAGCTTGTCCCTGAAGAAACGCACTTGTCGCCAGAGTTCCGAGTTCAGTATACGGCACATTCTTCGGGAGTGTCCTGTTGAAGGCTTCAAGATTCCAAACAATACCTCGACATCCGGAGGGCATCTGCCTATCCTACTGTACCATGCTACGGCTCTGGCTTTGCAAACAGTCAGTGCAATCAAAGAAGCAACATGAGCTTCACTAGAAAGGTTAAGGGGTTCACATTGAAAAGAGCCCTGTGCACAAGTAATATACTGCATAAGAATGGATAGTTGGGCGAGTTGGTACGGTAACATATTCTTGATATAAGCGCGAAGAAGACACGGACGGTGGCGGAAGAAGACAGGACGAGCGCTAACTCACAACTAAATCTTTATTGGAAATAACAAACATATCTATAAGGGATTGAAAAAACCGTAGCAAAGAAAACATCACATGGTCAAAAGGATAGCAGTCAAGCCCGACTGCACCAGTCGGGCTTCATCTTTAAGTATCGTAACAGCGCAAACAATACAGGGACAAAAGGAAGGAAAAACGACAACACGGCGCTGACTCTCAACTGATATTTTATTGAAGGATCGTCTAATATATATACAAAAAATTTTTCAAAGAACCATGACTTGCGCAAGACACAGTGATACGCCAAGGCCGTGGCGACAAACTAGGCATAATCACAAGTTGCAGAAGTAATGAAATTCCTTGTCATGGAGAGCGATCGATGGTTCACTGATGCATCCCGTGCCCCTAATCGTTATATTGTATGCCTCAGCGATTTCTCTTGTCAGCTGGTTAGTGTGTTTAAAGATGATAGAAGTCTTGTCAAAAAGGGGGCGACACCCGCATGAGTTACAATGTACCGGAAGATGACGTGGTTCAACCCCTTGAAGAAAGAGCTCATGCTCCCTAAGTCGTACGTTTACACACCGTTTTGTTTGGCCCACATACTCATTACCACAAGATAATGGTATTGCATACACAACGTGTTTAACACATTTGATGTAGCTGTTCACATGTTTAACAGTGCATTTCCCTTTTGCCTGCTTATCTTTGAGCATATTGTCAATAATCGGACATATGCGCCCTATCTTATGTTTCGCGGAAAACCAAACATCAATTCCGTACCTAGAACCTACGTTCTTTAGCCCATGCGCCATTTTGTGCACATAAGGAACTACCCCGTTTTTTCTTTTTTCATCTGACTTAGTTTTTCTGCCTTTGTTACTTATGTTTTTGACGCCAAGAAGCATACTTTCACACACAGAAGAAATGAGCACATTGGGGTAACCAGAGTCTTTTAAACGAGTAACTTGATCATCAAAGGCAATCTTGGTCATATGTATACACGACTTCTTCAGTGCAGCATTTAAGACAGTCTTCGTTATAGCTCTCTTCACAAGCTTAGAATGACCGGAATTGTAATTCAAAATGGGCTTGACCGATCTGGGATCATACTTCCAGCACATATGACTTTTACCAAAGGTTAATCGTAGGTCCAGAAATTGTAGTTGATGATTTTTAGGGAGTTCAAAAGTGAAGTTGAGGCCCATACCGTGCTGTCTGAATAGCAGTAGAATTTCATCTACACCCGTGGGGTGAATGTCACTATTAATAAATATAATGAAATCGTCAACATATCGGAAAACGCCACTAGACAATTTAGCCAGGGGACATTCCAGTTGCCTGTCAATATAACCTAGAACTATGTCACTGATGATGGGAGCCACACACGAACCAATGCATACCCCCGATTTCTGTACATAAAGATCCCCTTGCCATGACACAAAGTGGATTCTAAGTAAAAAGAAAGAAGTTCAAGAAAGGCTTCTATTGATATGCCACAACACTTAATGAAGTCTTCTTCATAGTTATCATATACTATGCACTCCTTAACACACTTCATAACCTGGGCATGTGGAAGGGAGTAATACAAGTTTTCCACATCTATGCTGAAAGCTCCTCGAATGCCCATCGAACTATCTTTTAGGTACTTGCATACAGAATCAGAATTCGCTACTCGGAAAGGGTCGACTATTTTTAGGCACATAAGATTTTTCTGCAGATATCGCGACACAATCAACTGCCAGCTGCCTTTTCCGAGACTATAGCCCTGAAAGGCATGTCTGCTTTGTGCGATTTCATGAATCCCAACCAACTGGCCCAACTTGCCGTCTTGTTGCAGTCGGGCTTGATCCTCCACGCCCCGCGGCTGTGCACCGTGGTCGCCAGCAAAGGCTTGGTCCAAGGACAACGGCCCTGTCTTATGCTATGGGGACAACCTCGCCCTCACCGATGACAACGCCCGTCAAGCCAGGCCTATTCTACGGAGACAACTCTCAGCAGAGATGCCAGTATTCCATCGGGCAATGCGAAAGAACTACACCAACTCAGACATGTAAGCGCCACATCGCACGTGACTTATTAGGACGCTTTAAGAACTTGTGAGATGATTTAAGAACTGGGGAGAGATAGTGGGAAAGGGAGAGATCAAACTCAGTGTAACGATTTTTGTCGTTGTATGGAGATTTGACGTGGAGTTATCGGTGTGGTACAATATAAATGTGTTTTGTGTGTCTTTGTCCGGATTCATGTCTCGTGCGCCGGTAACCGTGACATTTCCGCACAATCGTATAATAATATTGATAAATTTCACTTGAGAGCTGATGCAGATCAATACGTGCCACACCGGTTTCTGTCAATAAACAGGACTAAAATTTTCAAAATCAAATGGCAAAGTTACTCCATTACAGTTGATGACTCAGCACTACAAAGCACTATTGTGGCGACTGCGGAAAGAAATTCTGAGGTGCATTCGCCAAAAACGTGATATAATTATGAGACATGCCTTAGTGTGAGGCTCCGTAATAATTTTAACCATCTGGGTTTTTTAATGAGCACCCGAATTTAAGTACACGAGCTATCGCAACAGCTTTATGTGGGCGGATCACGCTACGCCTTTCTTCACGCCCTATCGCGACGGTGAAATGCACAGACGAAAGCAAGCGCCGACGCCCCCAGTCGATCGTTCAAAGCTACGAAACCAGATTTATTTATTTATTTATTAGTATACGCTCAAGACCCAGAGGGCATTAAAGAGGGGGTCGGTACAATGTAAATAAAAACAAAACAATAAAAGGAATTCGCAGGAAAACAACAACAACGTTAGTTTGCAGCTACGCCAGTATGTGTTCAGTAACTGCAGACTTGAGCAACGCTTGGTCCTCAGTGACAGCGATGGAGGGGGAAAGGTGGAGTGGGAAAAGGTGTTGCTGGCATGTCCAAGGGGGAACACGGCGTCACATCGGGGAGACGGTAGCTCGGTTCCTGCAGCTGCTTTGCAGTATCCACGTGGTAACAGTTAGCGGCTGCATCATTCCAGTACTTCCATGCCCACTGAGCGGGGGCGAAGGAGGCCAGCTACTTAAAAAGCCCTCTTGCGATGCATACGGCGATGTGGAAGACCGAGGTACGGCGAGTACAGGCTGGTACTCGCGAAGAAATGAAGCGGGCCCATCGCAACAGGCAAAAGGTGTTGCTGGCAGTCCAAGGGGGAACACGGCGTCACATCGGGGAGACGGTAGCTCGGTTCCTGCGCTGCTTTGCTGTATCCACGTGGTAACAGTTACCAAAGCCTGCACGATAAAGCAGAATGGCGATTGAGGCGGCTGCATCACTGCAGTACTTCCATGCCCACTGAGCGGGGGCGGAGGAGGCCAGCTGCTTAAAAAGCCCTCTTGCGATGCATACGGCGATGTGGAAGACCAGGGTACGGCGAGTACAGGCTGGTACTCGCGAAGAAATGAAGCGGGCCCATCGCAACAGGCAAAAGGTGTTGCTGGCAGTCCAAGGGGGAACACGGCGTCACATCGGGGAGATGGTAGCTCGGTTCCTGCGCTGCTTTGCTGTATCCACGTGGTAACAGTTACCAAAGCCTGCACGATAAAACAGAATGGCGATTGAGGCGGCTGCATCACTGCAGTACTTCCATGCCCACTGAGCGGGGGCGGAGGAGGCCAGCTGCTTAAAAAGCCCTCTTGCGATGCATACGGCGATGTGGAAGACCAGGGTACGGCGAGTACAGGCTGGTACTCGCGAAGAAATGAAGCGGGCCCATCGCAACAGGCAAAAGGTGTTGCTGGCAGTCCAAGGGGGAACACGGCGTCACATCGGGGAGACGGTAGCTCGGTTCCTGCGCTGCTTTGCTGTATCCACGTGGTAACAGTTACCAAAGCCTGCACGATAAAGCAGAATGGCGATTGAGGCGGCTGCATCACTGCAGTACTTCCATGCCCACTGAGCGGGGGCGGAGGAGGCCAGCTGCTTAAAAGCCCTCTTGCGATGCATACGGCGATGTGGAAGACCAGGGTACGGCGAGTACAGGCTGGTACTCGCGAAGAAATGAAGCGGGCCCATCGCAACAGGCAAAAGGTGTTGCTGGCAGTCCAAGGGGGAACACGGCGTCACATCGGGGAGACGGTAGCTCGGTTCCTGCGCTGCTTTGCTGTATCCACGTGGTAACAGTTACCAAAGCCTGCACGATAAAGCAGAATGGCGATTGAGGCGGCTGCATCACTGCAGTACTTCCATGCCCACTGAGCGGGGGCGGAGGAGGCCAGCTGCTTAAAAAGCCCTCTTGCGATGCATACGGCGATGTGGAAGACCAGGGTACGGCGAGTACAGGCTGGTACTCGCGAAGAAATGAAGCGGGCCCATCGCAACAGGCAAAAGGTGTTGCTGGCAGTCCAAGGGGGAACACGGCGTCACATCGGGGAGACGGTAGCTCGGTTCCTGCGCTGCTTTGCTGTATCCACGTGGTAACAGTTACCAAAGCCTGCACGATAAAGCAGAATGGCGATTGAGGCGGCTGCATCACTGCAGTACTTCCATGCCCACTGAGCGGGGGCGGAGGAGGCCAGCTGCTTAAAAAGCCCTCTTGCGATGCATACGGCGATGTGGAAGACCAGGGTACGGCGAGTACAGGCTGGTACTCGCGAAGAAATGAAGCGGGCCCATCGCAACAGGCAAAAGGTGTTGCTGGCAGTCCAAGGGGGAACACGGCGTCACATCGGGGAGACGGTAGCTCGGTTCCTGCGCTGCTTTGCTGTATCCACGTGGTAACAGTTACCAAAGCCTGCACGATAAAGCAGAATGGCGATTGAGGCGGCTGCATCACTGCAGTACTTCCATGCCCACTGAGCGGGGGCGGAGGAGGCCAGCTGCTTAAAAAGCCCTCTTGCGATGCATACGGCGATGTGGAAGACCAGGGTACGGCGAGTACAGGCTGGTACTCGCGAAGAAATGAAGCGGGCCCATCGCAACAGGCAAAAGGTGTTGCTGGCAGTCCAAGGGGGAACACGGCGTCACATCGGGGAGACGGTAGCTCGGTTCCTGCGCTGCTTTGCTGTATCCACGTGGTAACAGTTACCATAAGCCTGCACTATAAAGCAGAATGGCGATTGAGGCGGCTGCATCACTGCAGTACTTCCATGCCCACTGAGCGGGTGCGGAGGAGGCCAGCTGCTTAAAAAGCCCTCTTGCGATGCATACGGCGATGTGGAAGACCAGGGTACGGCGAGTACAGGCTGGTACTCGCGAAGAAATGAAGCGGGCCCATCGCAACAGGCAAAAGGTGTTGCTGGCAGTCCAAGGGGGAACACGGCGTCACATCGGGGAGACGGTAGCTCGGTTCCTGCGCTGCTTTGCTGTATCCACGTGGTAACAGTTACCAAAGCCTGCACGATAAAGCAGAATGGCGATTGAGGCGGCTGCATCACTGCAGTACTTCCATGCCCACTGAGCGGGGGCGGAGGAGGCCAGCTGCTTAAAAAGCCCTCTTGCGATGCATACGGCGATGTGGAAGACCAGGGTACGGCGAGTACAGGCTGGTACTCGCGAAGAAATGAAGCGGGCCCATCGCAACAGGCAAAAGGTGTTGCTGGCAGTCCAAGGGGGAACACGGCGTCACATCGGGGAGACGGTAGCTCGGTTCCTGCGCTGCTTTGCTGTATCCACGTGGTAACAGTTACCAAAGCCTGCACGATAAAGCAGAATGGCGATTGAGGCGGCTGCATCACTGCAGTACTTCCATGCCCACTGAGCGGGGGCGGAGGAGGCCAGCTGCTTAAAAAGCCCTCTTGCGATGCATACGGCGATGTGGAAGACCAGGGTACGGCGAGTACAGGCTGGTACTCGCGAAGAAATGAAGCGGGCCCATCGCAACAGGCAAAAGGTGTTGCTGGCAGTCCAAGGGGGAACACGGCGTCACATCGGGGAGACGGTAGCTCGGTTCCTGCGCTGCTTTGCTGTATCCACGTGGTAACAGTTACCAAAGCCTGCACGATAAAGCAGAATGGCGATTGAGGCGGCTGCATCACTGCAGTACTTCCATGCCCACTGAGCGGGGGCGGAGGAGGCCAGCTGCTTAAAAAGCCCTCTTGCGATGCATACGGCGATGTGGAAGACCAGGGTACGGCGAGTACAGGCTGGTACTCGCGAAGAAATGAAGCGGGCCCATCGCAACAGGCAAAAGGTGTTGCTGGCAGTCCAAGGGGGAACACGGCGTCACATCGGGGAGACGGTAGCTCGGTTCCTGCGCTGCTTTGCTGTATCCACGTGGTAACAGTTACCAAAGCCTGCACGATAAAGCAGAATGGCGATTGAGGCGGCTGCATCACTGCAGTACTTCCATGCCCACTGAGCGGGGGCGGAGGAGGCCAGCTGCTTAAAAAGCCCTCTTGCGATGCATACGGCGATGTGGAAGACCAGGGTACGGCGAGTACAGGCTGGTACTCGCGAAGAAATGAAGCGGGCCCATCGCAACAGGCAAAAGGTGTTGCTGGCAGTCCAAGGGGGAACACGGCGTCACATCGGGGAGACGGTAGCTCGGTTCCTGCGCTGCTTTGCTGTATCCACGTGGTAACAGTTACCAAAGCCTGCACGATAAAGCAGAATGGCGATTGAGGCGGCTGCATCACTGCAGTACTTCCATGCCCACTGAGCGGGGGCGGAGGAGGCCAGCTGCTTAAAAAGCCCTCTTGCGATGCATACGGCGATGTGGAAGACCAGGGTACGGCGAGTACAGGCTGGTACTCGCGAAGAAATGAAGCGGGCCCATCGCAACAGGCAAAAGGTGTTGCTGGCAGTCCAAGGGGGAACACGGCGTCACATCGGGGAGACGGTAGCTCGGTTCCTGCGCTGCTTTGCTGTATCCACGTGGTAACAGTTAGCGGCTGCATCACTGCAGTACTTCCATGCCCACTGAGCGGGTGCGGAGGAGGCCAGCTGCTTAAAAAGCCCTCTTGCGATGCATACGGCGATGTGGAAGACCAGGGTACGGCGAGTACAGGCTGGTACTCGCGAAGAAATGAAGCGGGCCCATCGCAACAGGCAAAAGGTGTTGCTGGCAGTCCAAGGGGGAACACGGCGTCACATCGGGGAGACGGTAGCTCGGTTCCTGCGCTGCTTTGCTGTATCCACGTGGTAACAGTTACCAAAGCCTGCACGATAAAGCAGAATGGCGATTGAGGCGGCTGCATCACTGCAGTACTTCCATGCCCACTCGGCGGGTGCGGAGGAGGCCAGCTGCTTAAAAAGCCCTCTTGCGATGCATACGGCGATGTGGAAGACCAGGGTACGGCGAGTACAGGCTGGTACTCGCGAAGAAATGAAGCGGGCCCATCGCAACAGGCAAAAGGTGTTGCTGGCAGTCCAAGGGGGAACACGGCGTCACATCGGGGAGACGGTAGCTCGGTTCCTGCGCTGCTTTGCTGTATCCACGTGGTAACAGTTAGCGGCTGCATCACTGCAGTACTTCCATGCCCACTGAGCGGGTGCGGAGGAGGCCAGCTGCTTAAAAAGCCCTCTTGCGATGCATACGGCGATGTGGAAGACCAGGGTACGGCGAGTACAGGCTGGTACTCGCGAAGAAATGAAGCGGGCCCATCGCAACAGGCAAAAGGTGTTGCTGGCAGTCCAAGGGGGAACACGGCGTCACATCGGGGAGACGGTAGCTCGGTTCCTGCGCTGCTTTGCTGTATCCACGTGGTAACAGTTACCAAAGCCTGCACGATAAAGCAGAATGGCGATTGAGGCGGCTGCATCACTGCAGTACTTGCATGCCCACTCAGCGGGTGCGGAGGAGGCCAGCTGCTTAAAAAGCCCTCTTGCAATGCATACGGCGATGTGGAAGACCAGGGTACGGCGAGTACAGGCTGGTACTCGCGAAGAAATGAAGCGGGCCCATCGCAACAGGCAAAAGGTGTTGCTGGCAGTCCAAGGGGGAACACGGCGTCACATCGGGGAGACGGTAGCTCGGTTCCTGCGCTGCTTTGCTGTATCCACGTGGTAACAGTTACCAAAGCCTGCACGATAAAGCAGAATGGCGATTGAGGCGGCTGCATCACTGCAGTACTTCCATGCCCACTGAGCGGGGGCGGAGGAGGCCAGCTGCTTAAAAAGCCCTCTTGCGATGCATACGGCGATGTGGAAGACCAGGGTACGGCGAGTACAGGCTGGTACTCGCGAAGAAATGAAGCGGGCCCATCGCAACAGGCAAAAGGTGTTGCTGGCAGTCCAAGGGGGAACACGGCGTCACATCGGGGAGACGGTAGCTCGGTTCCTGCGCTGCTTTGCTGTATCCACGTGGTAACAGTTACCAAAGCCTGCACGATAAAGCAGAATGGCGATTGAGGCGGCTGCATCACTGCAGTACTTCCATGCCCACTGAGCGGGGGCGGAGGAGGCCAGCTGCTTAAAAAGCCCTCTTGCGATGCATACGGCGATGTGGAAGACCAGGGTACGGCGAGTACAGGCTGGTACTCGCGAAGAAATGAAGCGGGCCCATCGCAACAGGCAAAAGGTGTTGCTGGCAGTCCAAGGGGGAACACGGCGTCACATCGGGGAGACGGTAGCTCGGTTCCTGCGCTGCTTTGCTGTATCCACGTGGTAACAGTTACCAAAGCCTGCACGATAAAGCAGAATGGCGATTGAGGCGGCTGCATCACTGCAGTACTTCCATGCCCACTGAGCGGGGGCGGAGGAGGCCAGCTGCTTAAAAAGCCCTCTTGCGATGCATACGGCGATGTGGAAGACCAGGGTACGGCGAGTACAGGCTGGTACTCGCGAAGAAATGAAGCGGGCCCATCGCAACAGGCAAAAGGTGTTGCTGGCAGTCCAAGGGGGAACACGGCGTCACATCGGGGAGACGGTAGCTCGGTTCCTGCGCTGCTTTGCTGTATCCACGTGGTAACAGTTACCAAAGCCTGCACGATAAAGCAGAATGGCGATTGAGGCGGCTGCATCACTGCAGTACTTCCATGCCCACTGAGCGGGGGCGGAGGAGGCCAGCTGCTTAAAAAGCCCTCTTGCGATGCATACGGCGATGTGGAAGACCAGGGTACGGCGAGTACAGGCTGGTACTCGCGAAGAAATGAAGCGGGCCCATCGCAACAGGCAAAAGGTGTTGCTGGCAGTCCAAGGGGGAACACGGCGTCACATCGGGGAGACGGTAGCTCGGTTCCTGCGCTGCTTTGCTGTATCCACGTGGTAACAGTTACCAAAGCCTGCACGATAAAGCAGAATGGCGATTGAGGCGGCTGCATCACTGCAGTACTTCCATGCCCACTGAGCGGGGGCGGAGGAGGCCAGCTGCTTAAAAAGCCCTCTTGCGATGCATACGGCGATGTGGAAGACCAGGGTACGGCGAGTACAGGCTGGTACTCGCGAAGAAATGAAGCGGGCCCATCGCAACAGGCAAAAGGTGTTGCTGGCAGTCCAAGGGGGAACACGGCGTCACATCGGGGAGACGGTAGCTCGGTTCCTGCGCTGCTTTGCTGTATCCACGTGGTAACAGTTACCAAAGCCTGCACGATAAAGCAGAATGGCGATTGAGGCGGCTGCATCACTGCAGTACTTCCATGCCCACTGAGCGGGGGCGGAGGAGGCCAGCTGCTTAAAAAGCCCTCTTGCGATGCATACGGCGATGTGGAAGACCAGGGTACGGCGAGTACAGGCTGGTACTCGCGAAGAAATGAAGCGGGCCCATCGCAACAGGCAAAAGGTGTTGCTGGCAGTCCAAGGGGGAACACGGCGTCACATCGGGGAGACGGTAGCTCGGTTCCTGCGCTGCTTTGCTGTATCCACGTGGTAACAGTTACCAAAGCCTGCACGATAAAGCAGAATGGCGATTGAGGCGGCTGCATCACTGCAGTACTTCCATGCCCACTGAGCGGGGGCGGAGGAGGCCAGCTGCTTAAAAAGCCCTCTTGCGATGCATACGGCGATGTGGAAGACCAGGGTACGGCGAGTACAGGCTGGTACTCGCGAAGAAATGAAGCGGGCCCATCGCAACAGGCAAAAGGTGTTGCTGGCAGTCCAAGGGGGAACACGGCGTCACATCGGGGAGACGGTAGCTCGGTTCCTGCGCTGCTTTGCTGTATCCACGTGGTAACAGTTACCAAAGCCTGCACGATAAAGCAGAATGGCGATTGAGGCGGCTGCATCACTGCAGTACTTCCATGCCCACTGAGCGGGGGCGGAGGAGGCCAGCTGCTTAAAAAGCCCTCTTGCGATGCATACGGCGATGTGGAAGACCAGGGTACGGCGAGTACAGGCTGGTACTCGCGAAGAAATGAAGCGGGCCCATCGCAACAGGCAAAAGGTGTTGCTGGCAGTCCAAGGGGGAACACGGCGTCACATCGGGGAGACGGTAGCTCGGTTCCTGCGCTGCTTTGCTGTATCCACGTGGTAACAGTTACCAAAGCCTGCACGATAAAGCAGAATGGCGATTGAGGCGGCTGCATCACTGCAGTACTTCCATGCCCACTGAGCGGGGGCGGAGGAGGCCAGCTGCTTAAAAAGCCCTCTTGCGATGCATACGGCGATGTGGAAGACCAGGGTACGGCGAGTACAGGCTGGTACTCGCGAAGAAATGAAGCGGGCCCATCGCAACAGGCAAAAGGTGTTGCTGGCAGTCCAAGGGGGAACACGGCGTCACATCGGGGAGACGGTAGCTCGGTTCCTGCGCTGCTTTGCTGTATCCACGTGGTAACAGTTACCAAAGCCTGCACGATAAAGCAGAATGGCGATTGAGGCGGCTGCATCACTGCAGTACTTCCATGCCCACTGAGCGGGGGCGGAGGAGGCCAGCTGCTTAAAAAGCCCTCTTGCGATGCATACGGCGATGTGGAAGACCAGGGTACGGCGAGTACAGGCTGGTACTCGCGAAGAAATGAAGCGGGCCCATCGCAACAGGCAAAAGGTGTTGCTGGCAGTCCAAGGGGGAACACGGCGTCACATCGGGGAGACGGTAGCTCGGTTCCTGCGCTGCTTTGCTGTATCCACGTGGTAACAGTTACCAAAGCCTGCACGATAAAGCAGAATGGCGATTGAGGCGGCTGCATCACTGCAGTACTTCCATGCCCACTGAGCGGGGGCGGAGGAGGCCAGCTGCTTAAAAGCCCTCTTGCGATGCATACGGCGATGTGGAAGACCAGGGTACGGCGAGTACAGGCTGGTACTCGCGAAGAAATGAAGCGGGCCCATCGCAACAGGCAAAAGGTGTTGCTGGCAGTCCAAGGGGGAACACGGCGTCACATCGGGGAGACGGTAGCTCGGTTCCTGCGCTGCTTTGCTGTATCCACGTGGTAACAGTTACCAAAGCCTGCACGATAAAGCAGAATGGCGATTGAGGCGGCTGCATCACTGCAGTACTTCCATGCCCACTGAGCGGGGGCGGAGGAGGCCAGCTGCTTAAAAAGCCCTCTTGCGATGCATACGGCGATGTGGAAGACCAGGGTACGGCGAGTACAGGCTGGTACTCGCGAAGAAATGAAGCGGGCCCATCGCAACAGGCAAAAGGTGTTGCTGGCAGTCCAAGGGGGAACACGGCGTCACATCGGGGAGACGGTAGCTCGGTTCCTGCGCTGCTTTGCTGTATCCACGTGGTAACAGTTACCAAAGCCTGCACGATAAAGCAGAATGGCGATTGAGGCGGCTGCATCACTGCAGTACTTCCATGCCCACTGAGCGGGGGCGGAGGAGGCCAGCTGCTTAAAAAGCCCTCTTGCGATGCATACGGCGATGTGGAAGACCAGGGTACGGCGAGTACAGGCTGGTACTCGCGAAGAAATGAAGCGGGCCCATCGCAACAGGCAAAAGGTGTTGCTGGCAGTCCAAGGGGGAACACGGCGTCACATCGGGGAGACGGTAGCTCGGTTCCTGCGCTGCTTTGCTGTATCCACGTGGTAGCAGTTACCAAAGCCTGCACGATAAAGCAGAATGGCGATTGAGGCGGCTGCATCACTGCAGTACTTCCATGCCCACTGAGCGGGGGCGGAGGAGGCCAGCTGCTTAAAAAGCCCTCTTGCGATGCATACGGCGATGTGGAAGACCAGGGTACGGCGAGTACAGGCTGGTACTCGCGAAGAAATGAAGCGGGCCCATCGCAACAGGCAAAAGGTGTTGCTGGCAGTCCAAGGGGGAACACGGCGTCACATCGGGGAGACGGTAGCTCGGTTCCTGCGCTGCTTTGCTGTATCCACGTGGTAGCAGTTACCAAAGCCTGCACGATAAAGCAGAATGGCGATTGAGGCGGCTGCATCACTGCAGTACTTCCATGCCCACTCAGCGGGTGCGGAGGAGGCCAGCTGCTTAAAAAGCCCTCTTGCGATGCATACGGCGATGTGGAAGACCAGGGTACGGCGAGTACAGGCTGGTACTCGCGAAGAAATGAAGCGGGCCCATCGCAACAGGCAAAAGGTGTTGCTGGCAGTCCAAGGGGGAACACGGCGTCACATCGGGGAGACGGTAGCTCGGTTCCTGCGCTGCTTTGCTGTATCCACGTGGTAACAGTTACCAAAGCCTGCACGATAAAGCAGAATGGCGATTGAGGCGGCTGCATCACTGCAGTACTTCCATGCCCACTGAGCGGGGGCGGAGGAGGCCAGCTGCTTAAAAAGCCCTCTTGCGATGCATACGGCGATGTGGAAGACCAGGGTACGGCGAGTACAGGCTGGTACTCGCGAAGAAATGAAGCGGGCCCATCGCAACAGGCAAAAGGTGTTGCTGGCAGTCCAAGGGGGAACACGGCGTCACATCGGGGAGACGGTAGCTCGGTTCCTGCGCTGCTTTGCTGTATCCACGTGGTAACAGTTACCAAAGCCTGCACGATAAAGCAGAATGGCGATTGAGGCGGCTGCATCACTGCAGTACTTCCATGCCCACTCAGCGGGGGCGGAGGAGGCCAGCTGCTTAAAAAGCCCTCTTGCGATGCATACGGCGATGTGGAAGACCAGGGTACGGCGAGTACAGGCTGGTACTCGCGAAGAAATGAAGCGGGCCCATCGCAACAGGCAAAAGGTGTTGCTGGCAGTCCAAGGGGGAACACGGCGTCACATCGGGGAGACGGTAGCTCGGTTCCTGCGCTGCTTTGCTGTATCCACGTGGTAACAGTTACCAAAGCCTGCACGATAAAGCAGAATGGCGATTGAGGCGGCTGCATCACTGCAGTACTTCCATGCCCACTGAGCGGGGGCGGAGGAGGCCAGCTGCTTAAAAAGCCCTCTTGCGATGCATACGGCGATGTGGAAGACCAGGGTACGGCGAGTACAGGCTGGTACTCGCGAAGAAATGAAGCGGGCCCATCGCAACAGGCAAAAGGTGTTGCTGGCAGTCCAAGGGGGAACACGGCGTCACATCGGGGAGACGGTAGCTCGGTTCCTGCGCTGCTTTGCTGTATCCACGTGGTAACAGTTACCATAGCCTGCACTATAAAGCAGAATGGCGATTGAGGCGGCTGCATCACTGCAGTACTTCCATGCCCACTCAGCGGGTGCGGAGGAGGCCAGCTGCTTAAAAAGCCCTCTTGCGATGCATACGGCGATGTGGAAGACCAGGGTACGGCGAGTACAGGCTGGTACTCGCGAAGAAATGAAGCGGGCCCATCGCAACAGGCAAAAGGTGTTGCTGGCAGTCCAAGGGGGAACACGGCGTCACATCGGGGAGACGGTAGCTCGGTTCCTGCGCTGCTTTGCTGTATCCACGTGGTAACAGTTACCAAAGCCTGCACGATAAAGCAGAATGGCGATTGAGGCGGCTGCATCACTGCAGTACTTCCATGCCCACTGAGCGGGGGCGGAGGAGGCCAGCTGCTTAAAAAGCCCTCTTGCGATGCATACGGCGATGTGGAAGACCAGGGTACGGCGAGTACAGGCTGGTACTCGCGAAGAAATGAAGCGGGCCCATCGCAACAGGCAAAAGGTGTTGCTGGCAGTCCAAGGGGGAACACGGCGTCACATCGGGGAGACGGTAGCTCGGTTCCTGCGCTGCTTTGCTGTATCCACGTGGTAACAGTTACCAAAGCCTGCACGATAAAGCAGAATGGCGATTGAGGCGGCTGCATCACTGCAGTACTTCCATGCCCACTGAGCGGGGGCGGAGGAGGCCAGCTGCTTAAAAAGCCCTCTTGCGATGCATACGGCGATGTGGAAGACCAGGGTACGGCGAGTACAGGCTGGTACTCGCGAAGAAATGAAGCGGGCCCATCGCAACAGGCAAAAGGTGTTGCTGGCAGTCCAAGGGGGAACACGGCGTCACATCGGGGAGACGGTAGCTCGGTTCCTGCGCTGCTTTGCTGTATCCACGTGGTAACAGTTACCAAAGCCTGCACGATAAAGCAGAATGGCGATTGAGGCGGCTGCATCACTGCAGTACTTCCATGCCCACTGAGCGGGGGCGGAGGAGGCCAGCTGCTTAAAAAGCCCTCTTGCGATGCATACGGCGATGTGGAAGACCAGGGTACGGCGAGTACAGGCTGGTACTCGCGAAGAAATGAAGCGGGCCCATCGCAACAGGCAAAAGGTGTTGCTGGCAGTCCAAGGGGGAACACGGCGTCACATCGGGGAGACGGTAGCTCGGTTCCTGCGCTGCTTTGCTGTATCCACGTGGTAACAGTTACCAAAGCCTGCACGATAAAGCAGAATGGCGATTGAGGCGGCTGCATCACTGCAGTACTTCCATGCCCACTGAGCGGGGGCGGAGGAGGCCAGCTGCTTAAAAAGCCCTCTTGCGATGCATACGGCGATGTGGAAGACCAGGGTACGGCGAGTACAGGCTGGTACTCGCGAAGAAATGAAGCGGGCCCATCGCAACAGGCAAAAGGTGTTGCTGGCAGTCCAAGGGGGAACACGGCGTCACATCGGGGAGACGGTAGCTCGGTTCCTGCGCTGCTTTGCTGTATCCACGTGGTAACAGTTACCAAAGCCTGCACGATAAAGCAGAATGGCGATTGAGGCGGCTGCATCACTGCAGTACTTCCATGCCCACTGAGCGGGGGCGGAGGAGGCCAGCTGCTTAAAAAGCCCTCTTGCGATGCATACGGCGATGTGGAAGACCAGGGTACGGCGAGTACAGGCTGGTACTCGCGAAGAAATGAAGCGGGCCCATCGCAACAGGCAAAAGGTGTTGCTGGCAGTCCAAGGGGGAACACGGCGTCACATCGGGGAGACGGTAGCTCGGTTCCTGCGCTGCTTTGCTGTATCCACGTGGTAACAGTTACCAAAGCCTGCACGATAAAGCAGAATGGCGATTGAGGCGGCTGCATCACTGCAGTACTTCCATGCCCACTGAGCGGGGGCGGAGGAGGCCAGCTGCTTAAAAAGCCCTCTTGCGATGCATACGGCGATGTGGAAGACCAGGGTACGGCGAGTACAGGCTGGTACTCGCGAAGAAATGAAGCGGGCCCATCGCAACAGGCAAAAGGTGTTGCTGGCAGTCCAAGGGGGAACACGGCGTCACATCGGGGAGACGGTAGCTCGGTTCCTGCGCTGCTTTGCTGTATCCACGTGGTAACAGTTACCAAAGCCTGCACGATAAAGCAGAATGGCGATTGAGGCGGCTGCATCACTGCAGTACTTCCATGCCCACTGAGCGGGGGCGGAGGAGGCCAGCTGCTTAAAAAGCCCTCTTGCGATGCATACGGCGATGTGGAAGACCAGGGTACGGCGAGTACAGGCTGGTACTCGCGAAGAAATGAAGCGGGCCCATCGCAACAGGCAAAAGGTGTTGCTGGCAGTCCAAGGGGGAACACGGCGTCACATCGGGGAGACGGTAGCTCGGTTCCTGCGCTGCTTTGCTGTATCCACGTGGTAGCAGTTACCAAAGCCTGCACGATAAAGCAGAATGGCGATTGAGGCGGCTGCATCACTGCAGTACTTCCATGCCCACTGAGCGGGGGCGGAGGAGGCCAGCTGCTTAAAAAGCCCTCTTGCGATGCATACGGCGATGTGGAAGACCAGGGTACGGCGAGTACAGGCTGGTACTCGCGAAGAAATGAAGCGGGCCCATCGCAACAGGCAAAAGGTGTTGCTGGCAGTCCAAGGGGGAACACGGCGTCACATCGGGGAGACGGTAGCTCGGTTCCTGCGCTGCTTTGCTGTATCCACGTGGTAACAGTTACCAAAGCCTGCACGATAAAGCAGAATGGCGATTGAGGCGGCTGCATCACTGCAGTACTTCCATGCCCACTGAGCGGGGGCGGAGGAGGCCAGCTGCTTAAAAAGCCCTCTTGCGATGCATACGGCGATGTGGAAGACCAGGGTACGGCGAGTACAGGCTGGTACTCGCGAAGAAATGAAGCGGGCCCATCGCAACAGGCAAAAGGTGTTGCTGGCAGTCCAAGGGGGAACACGGCGTCACATCGGGGAGACGGTAGCTCGGTTCCTGCGCTGCTTTGCTGTATCCACGTGGTAACAGTTACCAAAGCCTGCACTATAAAGCAGAATGGCGATTGAGGCGGCTGCATCACTGCAGTACTTCCATGCCCACTCAGCGGGTGCGGAGGAGGCCAGCTGCTTAAAAAGCCCTCTTGCGATGCATACGGCGATGTGGAAGACCAGGGTACGGCGAGTACAGGCTGGTACTCGCGAAGAAATGAAGCGGGCCCATCGCAACAGGCAAAAGGTGTTGCTGGCAGTCCAAGGGGGAACACGGCGTCACATCGGGGAGACGGTAGCTCGGTTCCTGCGCTGCTTTGCTGTATCCACGTGGTAACAGTTACCAAAGCCTGCACGATAAAGCAGAATGGCGATTGAGGCGGCTGCATCACTGCAGTACTTCCATGCCCACTGAGCGGGGGCGGAGGAGGCCAGCTGCTTAAAAAGCCCTCTTGCGATGCATACGGCGATGTGGAAGACCAGGGTACGGCGAGTACAGGCTGGTACTCGCGAAGAAATGAAGCGGGCCCATCGCAACAGGCAAAAGGTGTTGCTGGCAGTCCAAGGGGGAACACGGCGTCACATCGGGGAGACGGTAGCTCGGTTCCTGCGCTGCTTTGCTGTATCCACGTGGTAACCGTTACA